>NW_009726504.1:0-5220 GCF_000703405.1 Apaloderma vittatum | reverse complement strand
ATGTTGCTTGTTGTGTGTTCTTTTTTAGTGATTTTTTTTCTCTGTTCAGCTTTCATGTTAAGTGCCAGATAGACGGCTCTCGCACACCATGTTTACTTATCTACAAAGCAGTTACAGAATGTACAACAGTCTGAATGCTGATTAAGGTAGATCTGTCTACATATCTGAGTTTAACTAGGCCCTATAGTGGCCTAGCATTCAGAACTTTGAATTGAATAATTATGATCTTAAAGTGAAAAAAGAGAAAGTGAGATTCAAAACCTGAACTGAACTTATGATATAACTGCCTACAGCTATTGCTGATGTATTTTATGGCTTCTTGTAGTGGAACACGTAGAAATGTTCCCTCTTTCATTTTGGACATCTTTCTTTGACCCTTGCTCCTGGAATGGTGTATTGGCTTTATAATGTTCTGCAGTGTTTCATTGTTATCAAAATCTCCAGACTGCTTTATCTCTCATTTCTATCTCTTGACACCTTTATGTTTCTTCTCTTTTTATCTGCAGAGCTGTTATAGTTCTCAATGATGATACTATGACAGGTTATTTGTTGTTTAGCAGGTAGCTTGGTGTTCAGATTGTATTTTCACATCCGCTCTTCAATGGTTATTCAATGCTAAATGAAGCCAAATAAAACTCAGTTTCTATCTTCTATTGATTTTCATGATGGTAAATTCCACCAAGTAAAATCCTTTTAAAACATTCACATTCTCATCTCTGTTGGAGTGCTTTCTTCTTTTTGAAAGGTGTTATCTCGGCTGTTTTGTAACTTAAACAGTTTATCTTTTCTTCATTTCACTTTACTTCATGCAGCAGCATTTCTTCTTTTTTTTTTCTATTAGTGTGGTTTCAATTCTGTTTTCCCAGTTTAAAGCAAACAAATTGTTATGTCTTTCTCAAAGCATAAAAAGCTGAAGAATATTTAGAGTCCTCAAGCAACCTATGAAAACTCTTCAAATGTCAATGGAAAAAAATATTACAAATATTATTATTAAAAAGAATGAAAGAGATAAATACTTCTTTAAATTTAGAATACTGGGCTTAATGCATTTGCTTCAGAGTTCAATAAACAGATTAAGCTGTGGTATAATTTCTCTACTTCTGAGCACACTGTTGAATTGAAAAGACTATCATTTTCAGACAATTGGATGAAAGATTTGCTTTCAATTTATAGTCTTACCTAATGGAAGTAGAGCATTCAGTACACCAAATTTCAAAGTCTTATTCATCATAGACCTCTTTTTGACTTTCAATGAATCATTTATTTCTTTATCTCTTTGTCTGCAAACTGAATATAATGATACTGGGCACTATATAGTACTACTGTGGTGTTACATGGAATATTGTGAAAGGTGAAATACCTTGTTAGTGAGTTGCATCTAATGGGGATGAAGTATGTAGAATTGTGTATTTGGAGATAATAAAGAATAGATAGGAAGATTAGAACTTTCTATATAAGGAATTTTCACGTAATTTACTTGATTATTGTCTGTTCTCACTGGTGGATCTTGAATGAAGGTTGTTTTTTTTTCAAGACTTTAATAACCTTCTAAAACACAGACTGACATATTACACAGTCATTGAATAGTTTTAGGATGCAAAAGCCACTGCTAGTGCTGTGTAATTACTTCTAACACACACAAGTAGCAAAATAAAATAAGTAATCCTTACTTTGTACATTTCGTGTCTGCTTATGATCAAGAAGATCAATACTGGATCAAAATCCATCTTACTCATTTTCTCATTTGATCCTCTTAGAAATCTAATTTAGTATCTTTTCTAATTTTGAATCTCTGAAAGTCTTCACACAAAAATAAACTTCATTCATTAAAAAAGAAATTAACAGAGACACAACTATAAACTCAGTATAGAGGAACTCACACTGGTGATAAAATTCTGATCAAAATAAGAGTATTTGATTTTCAGGTTTAAACAATGGGTTTGTAGGTTTGTATATTGACAGCAATAACTGCAAGCAGTTTTGATCAATGAAAGATACTAAGTAAATAAGCAAATAAGCTTACCACTGCAGATAAATTTTGTTCACTTTATGAAAGTACAAACATTTATTGTATTGTAGCTCACCAAATGCTTTGTATCTTCTATTCGCAGCACGATTTGATTTGCTGGTATTAAGCACTAAACAAATCTATACTGAAAATGGCACTGCTTGTTAACTAGTTCATATGGTCTTTGACTTGAAACATATTCATTAATAAGAATAAATATATCAATAAATTCTCATAGATCTTCCATGTTAAAAAGCAGTGAAAAAAAGATGTGATGAATCATTTGGAAAAAAACAGCTAATTTTACCAGTTCTATAATTTTACTGTAGTATATACAAACAAATAATACTTTAAAGATCAGAAGGAGATCTGTCTCACACTTGTCTTCTTCAGTTATACTGTAGTCGTATTTTTGTATTTTATCACCTGCTGCCCATAAACAAACTAAAATATCTCTTGAAGTTACTTGGAATCTCTATTTTAATCTCTTTCTAAGGAAATTTATTTGTGGTTGTTAGAAACATATTGTTTCCATTTCTGAAGCCTTGTCTTGATTTCCCTGGTGACTGCTGATAAGAATTTATTTAATTTCAGCTGTCAGTTTTTGCCTATGAAGTTTTAGAGAGAGAAAGGTGTCCTATATTGTTCTTTTTGAATTCGTGTCTCTTTTCAATTCAGCTAAGAGTTAATTTCTGACGAGCTAAAAGAAAGCCAAATCCCAACTTTCTTTTTGAGTACAACAGGTTTTCTCTGACAGACATTTCACTGCTTCTAGTAATGCTCATTCACCATAAAGCCAAGACCTGTAGGTAGAAAGAACCTGCTCTGATTTTGGAGTGATTGGTCTCCTCAGCACCCTGGCAAACTCCCTGAGAAGTGGGGTGACTGCAGGAAATAAGTGAATTGTGGATGACTTATCCTTTGCATCCTGTGATGAGGAACTGATAGAGACCTCATCTTAGTGATGAATTAAGTAGCAGCACTGCTGAAAGAACTTTGTAAGACACTACTGGCAGTACAGCACATGTTACAAGACAATGGAGCAGTGAACTCCCTCCTTTCTGCCTGTCCTGGAGGATTCCTGTCCTGGAGTTCAGATTGCTCTAGCTCAAATGCCAGGCTTCAGTGAAATCTTAGCACTTCTTTAGTTAACTAATGCCTCTGTGATGTAGCCTTGGTTTGCTTTTTTTGCCTCGTATGTGTTCTTCTCTGCAGTTCAGCTCGCTTCTCGCTGTGTTCTGTAACTGCACTTGTCCTCAGGAGGAGCTGAGGACATACTCAGGTTAGAGGATCAGCCTGGTTGTTATGTCCCAAGACAAACAGAAACTGTGAGTGGCCTCTTAAGAAACTCAACTGTTCCTCGGATCTGGTACTTAGAAACAGTAAGCAAAAGAAATTATATTATTTTCCTAATAGGTTGAATGCAGCAGTTGAATCAAATCTGTTGATGAAATTTTTAGGAGAAAGATGTAATTTATGTGTATATCAGAAGCAGACAGAGGATTTTCTTACCATTCTCAAAAAAAAGAAGAAAAAATTTGGCTTAGTTTTCAAAGTAAATGGTTCTAAATTTACATAGAAGAAAAGGGATCTATGGTAATGTGCAACAGGGTTTGCTGACAAGTATGTGTATGAGGTATATCCTTGCGCCCAAAGTCGTGAAGTCAGACTTTAAATGGCAAGTGCATTTGATGTCTTACATGAATGGACTTTGCATGGTATTTAAAAAGATTATGGGAGTATTATGCAACCTATGATGTTAGAAAAAAATATGATAAAAAGTTATCCCAAATGTTTCAGAAAGTCAAGATTTTCCAAAATCTTATTAAAAAGATTGTAAAATTCAGGGTGATTTTTTCCTCCGGTTCTTTTTGAACTATGTTGTGAATTCCATAGTTATTTACAACCTATTCAAAGGCATATATTCTCGATTGTAACTTGAAGAGAAATTTAGCTTTTTTTCCTGTCATTTAAGTTGCGTTAAAGGAGGAAAAGAAGTGACTATGTTCTCTTTCATCTAACCTAATAATTTTCATGTTTGTGCAGATACAGAAGGTCTGGTGCAATGAGACTGCTTGCCTAATAAGACACAAAAACATGTTTCAAAGATGGTCGTAGGACATTGTTTTTCCCTTCCTCTTTTATTCATGTTTCTTTTTTCTGTACTCATACACATCAGAACATTTAATGGGAAAGACCTCCTGCTCCCTCAGTCATCTGCTGTGATAGATAACCTAGTCATGTAAGTTATCTTGCGAACAAATTGAAATTTATCATTAAAATAAATTGAAGTTCAGTAATTTTTGCATCTTCTTTATCCTCCCTCCCTCCTTCCCTTCCTTCTACCATACCATTTTCACTGGCATACTGCTAGTATATTTTCACTACTCTTTAATTTCTAGGCTAAATAATAAATTTAATAATGGATTTATTAAAAAAATTGATAACCAATTTTTAATAATTTTGTCTTTTACCAACATTGCCTTTTTATTCCAAGCATTTGTTTGCCACTTGATTACAGCCCTTCATCTTCTTTTTTTACTTGCCAAAATGCCTCCCCTGCCCTTCTCACCCTCCTCTCCTATTTGCTCTGATGCGTACCAGATTAATATTCCAGGATTGCATGAAGATAATTAATAACTGATCTGGACTTCAGGAAGCACAATTCAGATTAAACCAACAGGAATCCACCTCTAAGAGTGTTTCATTCACCATAAATTTTCAGCAATATCCAGCATAGGTAAATCTGCATGGGCCAGTTCTAACGATGTGGATGTAGAGGGAAGAGCAGTGACAACCGATATGGAAAAAGCTGAGGTGCTTAATGCCTTCTTTGCCTCAGTCTTTAACAGCAAGACCAGTTGTTCTCTGGGCACACAGACCCCTGAGCTGGAAGAAAGGGATGAGGAACAGAACAGGACCTGCATAACCCATGAGGAAATGGTTATGGAGCTGCTTCATAAGCTGAGTCCTCATAAATCTATGGGGCCTGACAGATTACACCCTAGAGTGCTGAGGGAGCTGGCGGATGTGGTTGTCAAGCCACTCTCCATCATCTTTCAGCAGTCCTGGTTAACCGGGGACGTTGATGTAGTTTACCTGGACTTTGACACTGTCCCTCACAACATCCTTGTTGTGGTCAATGAAGTTAAATCCAGCTGGTGGCAAGTCATGAGTGATATCCCTCAGGGCTCGGTGCTGAGACTGCTCCT
>NW_009726503.1:8487-12266 GCF_000703405.1 Apaloderma vittatum | reverse complement strand
GGGTGTTCAGCCTGAAGAAGAGGAGACTCAGTCAGCCTCACCCAAGGTCTGTGAACACTCTTCAGACTAGACTTTTACACATCAGGACTTTGAACTATTTACCAACACTGCCCGCTATTACCATAACATAAGATATGTTATGATAGATACCAGTATAAATATGTCACAACATTAATGAGACTCCAGTCCTGCAGTCTTATCTGTAGATATCTATGTTTATATGCAATCCCAAAGGTTTTGTGGTTATAAAATCACATCCTTGGATTTCTTACTGAAACTAGAGTTGACATCTACTGAGTTAAAGCCTATTTCTATAGCTTTGGCTTTGCCTAAGGCACTTTGTATATAAGAAAGTCAGTTTAGTAATGACGATGGAATGCCATTACAGTTCTGTAAATTGAGAGGATTTGGAAAGCCCTGTTTGTCCTCTTGCTTCTGCTTTTTGGTGTTGGTGGCTGTAAGTAAAGCAAGAGGAACATCACACCCTTCATGGTTGGGGGAAGGTTAGCTCAGTCGGTTGAGCGAGGTGCTGATGACACCAAGGTTACAGGTTAAATCTCCATTCAGTCCCCATATGTTGCCTGATCTAGTTGAGAGGCATCCCTGGCCATGACATGGAGGTTGGATTAAACAATCTCTAAGGTCCCTTCCAGCCTAGGCCATTCTATGATTCTATGGGCAAGCTATTTCCCATTTATGTCATTAGACTTTCAAAGAGCATATAGTAGGAACTGAACTGAAGTGAAGTAAAACCCATCTCTATTGTTTGCACATATTCTCTGTTTGAGTAGTTTCAAGCTTTTTATAAAACAAAACAAAAAATCTTGCTTGCTTTTCTTAACATTAAGCACAGACAGACAGAATTTCACAGAAATTTTTCATGCCGCCAATTTTTAAGTGAGAGTAATTGATCTTTCAGGATTGTGAACTAATAAGGCTTTCAAGAAACTGTACAGTGTTAATTAGGAAGGGGAGCTCTCAATGGTTGCTAAGAAACAAGTATATACTTGTAATCACTTTTTTACCCCCTGGCAGTGACTCCTTGTCATGGAATCAAGAATGTTTCCCTCAGAACAAACTCCTGTCGTTTTCAATTAGCAAGGTAAGAATTTAAAAGCTAACTGTTGATTAGTACACCAAGGTAGGAAGAGGTATGTAGGGGGCCGGTTAATTCAGTCAGTTGAGCGTGGCGCTAACAACGCTAAGGTCGCGGGTTCGACTCCCCTTCAGTCCCCATGTGTTGCCTGATCTAGTCGAGAGGTGGCATCCTTGGCGGCAAGGAGGCTGGATTAAATGATCTCTAAGGTCCCTTCCAGCCTGGGCCATTCTATGATTCTATGATTCTATGTCTGCTAAAGTAAAGATTCAGAAGTATCATCTATATTAAAGCACCAAACAGGACATGCAGGTTTGAGGACGTTGAATAGGTTTTCACGTAAATCAGCTAACAAGTTTCCCAGGGAAAGGCCAAGGTTTAGGGGGTACCATGCAGCATTTCCAGTAGAAAACTCGGATGCAGCCACCCTCTTGTAGGACATGCAAGACAGAAACTTTGTCACTCTGGTTAGCTTCAGGGCTAGCAGCTGTCACTGGCTTGCTTTATTTACAGTTATAGGTATAGCTATAGAAACTTGAAAAATTAAGGGATAAATAATAATTTTTTAAAAGTCGCTATCAGGAGAAGTGGCACATTAACACCTTAGGATTTTTTTCCCCAAAAACAATACTTTTTTTTGAATACCATCTTAGATCTGATTGGCTTTCTGATGTATAGTTGCATTTCTTTATTTTCAATATTCCCTAGTTGATTGCTTTATGTGCCATGGAAAACAACCGGCTAAAATTCTGTGCAGAATTCTGTTTATGTGAATTGTTCTCTTTACTACCATGTGGCTACTTCCCATGAGTGAAGTTAAGCATGTGCTGAAGCATTTATAGAAGGACTTAATGGACTACATAGGAATATGGGGAAATCAATTGTATCCAGAGCACTTCTAAAACATGCAGAATAATAAAACTAGCAAACCCTAGAGATTTTTTTCCTATTTTCCCTGGAAAGGCTTACTTGAAACAACAGATAAAGAGTATAAAACAAAACCACAATGTTTAAATTAACATTTATTTTAAAGGACTGTCTGCATGTAAGGAATGACCTTCAGCTTTTAGGAAAGATATTTTTACAGGGCCCCACACAGGTTGTTTTAGTTCAAAGATGAAAATTTCAAAGTCTAGAACTGATAAATCACAAAGGAATAGAGTGAGAGAGGAACACCTGGATGACTTGGAAACTGGGAAGTAAGAAAGCAATGCAGGCTTGGGAATTATATAAAAGGACATCTGGGAACAAAGAGCATTGTCCACAGATACTGTCTTTAAGATAGCCTTGGAAAACATCCTGAAATGGGGCTGATAGCATGTCAGGTGTTGGACTAAATGCAATCTCCCAGAAAACACTGTCACCAAAGAGCTGACGAGATCTTGAGCTACCTGAATACCTTTCCAGGATAAAATCAAAAGGGGAACACACAAAGCGTGGAAGCGGGGACTGGTAACCTGGGATGATTACAAGGAAGCTGCTTGTGTAATCAGAGATTAGGTTAGAAAATCTAAATCCCTGACAGAGTCAAATCAAAGCCAGTGATATTAGAAATAAAATGATTTTAAAGGTATGTAAGAGAAAAAAGAAAAACGAGAGAATGCGGAGCCTCTCTGGAAGGACGCATGTGACCTGGTAACTGAGGACATAGAGAAGGCTGAAGTATTCAACAAATTTTTGCCTCAGTCTTCACTGGCAGCCACTCGAACCACACCACCTAAATCGCAGAGCGTGTTGGCTGGGTCTGGGAGAGTGAAGAACCACCCAGGGTAGGAGCAGATCAGGTCCAGGAACACCTAGAGAACCTGAAGGTGCACAAGTCCCGAGATCCGATGAGACACATCCACAGGTCCTGAAGGAACTGGCAGCTGAAGTTGCTAGGCCACTAGCCATCATATCTGAGAGGTCCTGGCAGTCTCGTGAGGTTCCCTCAGATTGGAAAAAGGGAAACACAACGGTCATCTTTAAAAAATGGAAACAGAGACAACACAGGAAACTACAGACCAGTCAGCCTTACCTCTGTGCCAGGTAAAATCATGGAACGGATTCTCTTGGTAGCTGTACTAAGGCACATGAAAAACAATGAAGTGGTTGGTGAGAGCCAACATGGTTTCACTAAGGGCAAGTGAACAATATAGTTTCACTAAGGGCAAGACTAATTTAGCGGCCTTCTATGACAAAACTACAGCACTGATTGACATAAGAAAAGCGACAGATGTCATTTACCTGGACTTGTGCAAGGCATTTGTCACTCTCCCACATGATATCCTTGTCTCTAAGGTGGAGAGACATGGATTTGACAGACTGACCACTCAGTGGATAAAGAACTAACTGGAAGGTCGCACTCAAAGAGTTGTGGTCAATGTCCACATGGAGACCAGTGACAAGCATAGTTCCTCAGGGGTCTGTTCTGGGTCCAGTGCTGTTCAACATCTTTGTCAGCAACATGGACAATGGCATCGAATGCACCTTCAGCAAGTTTGCCGATGACACCAAGCTGTGTGGTGCCGTGGACTCATTTGAGGGAAGAGATGCCATCCGGAGGGACCTTGATAGGCTTGAGAAATGGGCCAGTGCAAACTGCGTGAGCTTCAACAAGTCAAAATGTAAGGTCCCGCACCTGGGCCAGGCCAGTCCCAGGCACAAATACAAACTGGGCACAGAGTGGGTTGGGAGTAGTGGG
>NW_009726503.1:409-7977 GCF_000703405.1 Apaloderma vittatum | reverse complement strand
CCCCCTCCATGGAGGTGTTCAAGGCCAAGTTGGATGGAGCCTTGAGTAGCCTGACCTAGTTGAGAGGCATCCCTGCCCATGACAGGGAGGTTGGATTAGATGATCTCTAAGGTCCTTTCCAACTTAGGCCATCCTATGATTCTATGATTCTATGATTCTATGATTCTATGATTCTATGATTCTATGATTCTATCATTCTATCATTCCATCATTCTATCATTCTATCATTCTATGATGAATGGGTCAATTTGGGGTATATGCTATTATATATGTGTTTGAAGCAGCTCTGACCAAGCGAGCGGTACAGTGCCCCTCTCCTCTGCTCTGGTGAGGCCTCACCTGCAGTGCTGTGTCCAGCCCTGGAGGCGGTGAAACACTAGAACAGGTTGCCTAGAAAGGTGATGGAAGCCCCATCCCTGGAGACATTCAAGCTCAGGTTTGATGGGGCTTTGAGCAGTCTGATCTAGTTGAAGATGTCTCTTCTTACTGCAGAGGGGTTGGACGAAAGGACCTCTAAGGGCCCCTTCCTACCCAATGCATTCTGTGATTCTGTGTTACTAGCAGGCAATGTCCAGACATAAGCAAACATACTTTTTCGGGGGGAACTAGACAGTCAAAGAAAGCAAAACAGCCTCATTCCCTACATGGAAACTATGAAGGCTTGGAAGACCAGTCTGGCATTTGCTTTTGCAGAACAACAGCACCTTCACACAGGAATAGTCACTTCCCAACTCCGATACAACCCCAACATCTCACACTTAGTATTTCTACTTGAAAGTTTACCTTTTTTTTTTCCTGTTATCCTGTGCAATTTGCCATATATTAAGAAAAATATTAGTGATTATTCCTATAATAAAATTTCTGAAGACTTCTTGTTTTCTGGTCAGATATTGGCCAGGTCAAATATTAAACACAATATATTATTAGTTCAGAGTGTTACTTCTCTTTGACCATTAAGAACCTGGTGACAAGTCTGTACTGTTTAATTAGCTCTCACACAGACGTAGTATACATGGTATTAAACTGAACAGTGGAAATTATTATCCACCATCTTCTGGTAGATTAATTTTTGCTTGTATAAGAAAAGCTTAAAGGAAACACATCACTAATTTTGAAGAACAGACTTGTCTTAGTACTCTTTGTTATGTTTTTGTCCTTTCAAAGGGAAGATTCTATTAAACAGTCATTTCTTATTTATCTCATTATCTCACATTCTTTGTGAAGAACATCTTGAGTAGATAAAGAAAATGTAAGCTAATTAAAGTAAGTGTGTTTACTGATGAGATCCTTTACCCACCTGTGTAATTAAGACCAGACATTTAATTTATTTTTGTACTTCTAATATGACCCAGAAAAGCATCCTCAAAACTTCCTGCCACCAGGAATGGACACACTGCAGCTTTGTCCTTTGTGGAAGCCTTTCACTGTCCATTTAAGATCTATATCTCCTCAAAAATTTTCCAGGCCTCCTCCAGAATTCTAACTCCTTCCCATCCATATCTCAGTGGTGATCCTCAAAGAATAATAATTAATGACAGTCTGGGAGGTTAGATTTCCCAGTTCTTACTACATGCCTCTGACCTAGTGGCCATTTCTCCTTGGGCACCTTCTTGAGTCGCAAAGTAGCCACCACTCAAGACTGCAGTGAAGCTAGGGAAACATAGAGAGTAGTCACTGGAGCAGACTCATACGCTGCTCCTGTCTGTCCAGAGCAGGACATCTTTTGTCCCACTGCTGGTGTTCATGAGTTTCACAATGTCATGCAGAAAAGTAAGTAACACCTGAGCAGCTCTTTCTTGCAGGAACATCTGCTGTTCTTCAGACCAGCCATCTTGCATCTCAAGCTGCTAAACAGATGCTGTTTCTATTCACCGTCTTTTGCCAAGGAACCCTCACAGTCCAAGACAGTTCCTGAATTCTGTACAATGAGTCAGGTGGATCTGCGCTGTGCAATGGAGCTTTCTGGCCCTGACCACAGTGACCATTCCCTTCTCTTAGAAAGTCTCTAGCTGCATGCAGGACATCCATAATTATTCACATGAGTCTTTTCTCCTGGATGCCCCTACTCCAGTGACACTTGATGAACAATTATTGGCATGTAAAGCCTGTAATGAGATGCCATACTTGTCATGACAGTCACATCAAAGGTCTACGGGTGCTTTATGGAGCCAGCCATTATCATGCTGTTGAGTACTCAAGGCCCAGGTTTTGTAAGGTCACCGTCCTCATGACATCATGTATAAAGTGTTTCATGAGAATCCCTCTTAGGTCTCCTACCTTCTGTCTTCTGAGGATTTATTAAAAAAAAACCCCAAACCAGTTCTCAAAATAATTAGAATCATAGAATAGTTTCATCTGGAAGAGACCTTGAAGATCATTGAGTCCAGCCTTTGTCCCAGCCCTATCAACCTACTGAACTATGTACCTCAATGCAACATCCACCTGTCTCTTAAACACCTCCAGGTTTTTTTGCAAGAACCTAAGGTCAGCCTTTCCCAAAGACAGAGTGTATACCTTTTATATGAATGTCAGACTGACTCAGGTCACTGTATAAAAGGTTACATCAAATCATGATCTAATATTGGTGTTCAACCTACTAAATATCACAGATGTCATCTTAAAAATTTCACCTTAAAATTTGACTAGATTAATATTGCACTGATCTTAAAGCAGAAGCCTACTGAAAGAAATACTAAAACATAGAGAAATAAGAAAAAGGGGCCTATTTTGTATTGCATTTTATTATAAGTATGTGGTCTTTGCTGAACTTATAGTCAATACTAACGCAGAATTCTCTCCCTTTTCTAGTTTTCATGGAGTATCCTGACACAAATGTCATTATTAACTAGCACAGCAGGAGAAAAAGCAGGTAATGCAAGCAATACTTTAAAAAATGGTTATCATCCTCTCTGATCAAACCAACCTTCCCCATGTCATTATCAACCGAGTAGCAGTTCAGCAGAGAGGGAGTAGATAAATGGGGATAGGTATGTATTAAGATGTATGTGAACTGTTCAAAAACGCTGTGACTACAGCTACTATTTTGTTGTTTAAACAGTAACTGAGTGGAGAAGCTATTTCCTAACAGTCAATGAACATAATTCTGCCATGACAATCAATCTGTCACAGAATGCATTGCTTAGAGGGGGAAGTGGTTTGGAATTTAAACTGAGGAAAGAAGTTGCCAAGGGCCATCTTCTCGACGGATATGAATTAGCCACTTAACGAAGCTCATGGCTCAACATCACCCTATACTAGCTGAGATTAAAGATTCATATGTTGAAAAACTAGTACAACAACTCCTCACTGCCATAGGGACAACAGTCCATTACAGGGATTTATCTTAGCAACTGACCTGTCCATCAATTGTGAAGCTCACTCTCAGCCTTTCACCAAGTTTCTAACACATATTTACATAACAACACACATAAATCCACTTTCCTGTGAAAGTAAACTGTACTTCAGAGGCCAGAATTAGATTTCGTGTTACTGAAACATGAACCTACCTATCCAGACAGGTTTCTTATTCACACAGAGCAGCACTTGAACCACCAAATGGCCCAATGGATGGACTTCTGCAGAAAAGTAGATGTGAAATAAGGCCCCATAGGTGATGTGATATTGCACAATGCAATACTTAGAAGTCATTATTGAAGTCAGAAATCACGTGGCAAATTCAAGAGCTAGAGGTTGTACAGCCAAGTTAGATACCTTGCACATTGTGCATAGGCAGGAGAGCTTCCGACATCCCACTCACCAGCACTGGGATGCCCTCACAACTGAAATATCAGAGAAACACAAGCCCATCAGATAGACACACATCTTCAAAACTGGGTCCACACACCTCAGCAAAACAGAGATTTAGAGCCTCAATCCATGTTCACCTCCTTTTCATGAGCTTAGTGGTAGGATACTTTCCCAGTAAAGTAGGATTCAGAGTCCCAAATTGCTTCATTAACATATTTCACTGTCTTTAGTAGAGAAGAGCACTAAGTGTAGTCTTTTATAAGTACTGTGCAAAATACATCTTTGTCAATGTTCAGCAGAATATTAAAGTGGATTTCCTGGATCATCTATCCCGGTTCTTTCATGTCACAGACAGCAACATCATATAATCTTTCACATATAGTCATATATCTTTCATGAATTAACCAAAGTCTGTCCTTATCAGAGTACCTTATTCTCTTTAACAAGGAAGTTGTAAAACCTTAAACCTTGTACTAACTCAACTAAAGCCCAAATTCATAGAAAATTATATTATACCTGTTTGTTCTTGTGCCAAGATTGGCCTTTAACTAAAATATCTGAACTCATTAGTAGGGGTTTTCACTCCTGAAGTACTTACTGAGAGAAATGTATCTTGCACTGTACTCAAGTGCGCAAGTCTAAATCTCTTGTATGAGGAGACATAAATAGCTCTTCCATTTCTATGCTACTTATAGTAACTCTCTCTCTCAAGTCTTTTGACTTTAAAGCTATTTTTTCTTGATTGTAAGTATCATAAAAAATATTCCTCACATGATCTGCTCAGCATCTTGCACACTTTCCACCTGAAGTCCCTCAGCCGATATGTCCCAAACTCACCTTTGCATTTTGCGTAATTTATTACTACTCATGACGCAGTCATCCTGTTATCAATTAATACATACAGAAATTTCCACTCTTTTTTTTCAGCTGATAGATTCCTATTCTATGTTTATAATTATTTTGTAAGCTCAACCCAGGTGTCTTGTTCTAACCCTGCTCATCATATACTTATTTCTGTGTAACTGTCCAATTTCTATATACTTGCAACAGCTCCATGCCAGTTCTGCTTCTGAATTCTGAATTTTGCTTCTGAAATTCATTGCATTTTCACTGTTTTCCTTCCCCAGGTCGACCTCTGTAAATGAGTACAGAATTATGACACGTTTCATGATGATAAAAGGGGCATACACTGCTTAGTATTAGTTTTAAGATTTTTCTTTTTTTTTTTTTTGTTGTTGCTAGTCCTGTATAGAAGAATGTACAGGTAGCATTTTCCTAACAGAGGTATATACTAAATTAATTCACATCTCATTTGACAGTCTCATGAACTATAATTCTCAAATAATTCCCAGAAACTAAAATACCTAATTATCAATGCAAAATAAGCCTTTACATATTCAAAGGAAAAAAATTAAATAGTCATAAATAGTTATTCACTCATCTACAGTTCCTTCTATTAAGAACTCTGAAGCAGACAAAACACTGGATCAGGTAAACATTTCCCTATTTGGATAATGGAGACTGATTAAAATATGCCTCAAATCCTTACATTGCAAAGATGTAAATCAGATCATTGCTTTCACTATCAGAATGTGGTAGTTTTATGACTAATGATATTTTAATTTCTGTCCATTTGCCTCTATGTGGGTTTATTGAGCTCACTCCATGTACTCACAGTGTTGTGGGGCTGTTAAGGCAAACTGTGTTTGTTCACAAAATACCTGCATAGAGGTGAAAAAAATTACACAAGAAAAAAAGTGGAGAGAGAAGCCAAGGAAAACATGAGAAAAACATTGATACCTGGTGCACCATGGCACTGAAATGGGACAATATCTTAACTTCTTGTTGCACATACTGGTCTCACTCAAAAATTACAAATAAAGCACATTACCACCCCAGCTGAATGGAAAGAAGAGCTGTTTAGTATTAAAGGCCCATTGTAAGTTAGAGCTGAGGGCAAAGAGCTCAACTTAGTCAACTTAGGAAAACTCTATTTCACTCCAAAACATGGTGGCTGTGTCTATGCTACTTTCTGGAGGACAGTCCCTGGCCCAGACTATCCTTCACTTTCTCATGGGGCTGAAACATGGAACCATGAAAGCCAGGAACCACGCTAACAACTAA
This sequence comes from Apaloderma vittatum, assembly GCF_000703405.1. NCBI lineage: Eukaryota > Metazoa > Chordata > Aves > Trogoniformes > Trogonidae > Apaloderma > Apaloderma vittatum. The sequence goes on along the minus strand of NW_009726503.1, from coordinate 2,106 downwards.
ACCACTGCCTGGCAGTACTTTAACCACATTTTTACAGACACAGCCTAAGGAATTGGTTGTGTTTCTGGCTTGGCTTCTCATTCCTGCAAATTCAGGGGGAAATTTCTTCAGATTTGACTCTATTAAAATCCATAGCAATCTATGAATTTAGGAGGGCTGAACTCCAAATCTCAGTTCCCTAGCTGCAAAACGGCAACTACAATTCTAGTGTTTAAGGTGGAATAAAAGTAATAGGAAACCTTTAAAAACTAAAAAATTAAAAACCTTTAAAAATTTAGAAAACCTTTAAGATGGCCCTTTTTTCTAGGGGAAAAACAAAATAACATGTGAATTTCCTTCTTCTTTTCTTCCAATGTTGTTTCTAGATGGGTCATGGCCAGAGTGAGCGATTCTCTTCTGGTATGTACATGAGCATAAGAATAACTTAGGCTTAAGTGAATGAATAAATCTGTAGTATATTTTTTTTCTTTTTGCTTTATGTTCTATTTATTTCAGTTTCTATCTATGAGGATCGTATTTTTCGTTTAATCTTAATTTATCATAATTCAGAAGCCAAAGGACAATTTGCAGGTGTTGCTTTAGAGAGGTGAAGAAAAAGCCATTTCTAGTATGAAATACAGACAGGAGGTGACACTTATCCTTGTGTTAGCTCTAGTTTTCATCTGCAGGTACTGACCATCTGCCCAAGTAGGCTGTGGTTAGACTATAGAGCGAAAACTTGAAAATTAAAGTCATCCTTATGTCAAAATGTAATCAAACTTTGAAATATTGTAAAGTATTAACCATTTCTTAAAGATACGGTACTTGGCAAACTAGTCTTTTATAAAGCAGCGTGATGCCTGGATGAACATACCTCTGAGATTCACTCCCTCCCGCAGCTTGTTTGCACATTTGGCAATCAACACCCATGTCAGATGGATCTTCAAGTAACCTCTGAAGCACGTTGAAGCTCAGTAGATACCTAAAGGATGACATGACCACCCTTCCAAAGGGTTCCCCTTACGCAGCACCGAGCACGACAGATATAGATGGAGTGGGGCTGTCTCAGAGAGGGAGGAGAATTCTTGCTGGTGAGCTGGCATGAGCTGCATAAACTTCCCCATGATCATAAACCCCAAAATGTTGCTGGCGGCACCAGTCTTTAAGCCATGCATTAACTGCATGTACTTTCCTGTCCCTTTCAGTATTCCTATCTGCTACTGAAGGGATAGAAGAGAAAACAACCTGTGCCCACGATCCTTTGATCAGCTGGCCAAATGACTTAAAGTCCTTTTTAATTCTCTTTGTACTCCTTTGTTTGATCTCGTCACCGCCAATCTGGACAACCAGCAATGGGTAGTAATTAGTGGGACACACCAGACTGGGGAGCTTTTTGGTAATGTCCTTAATCTGAGCTTCAGGGAGGCAACAGACTTCCCTGTGTGCTGGGTCTGGGCAGCAGATGGGACCCTCCATTCCCCTCAGGATGGAGTGGCCAATGACAACTACCTTCCTTTTCTTTTTTGTTGGGCTGGTCCTGATACTTACACCCCGTAGTCAGCCCCATGGCTGTACATCCCTCCACCTCTTCACTTCCTTGGCTCTCCTGTCCCAGAGCCCCATGCTTGTTCTGCAGGGGCAACTGGGCAGGTGAGGGAGGCCAGGCAGGGACTCGCCCACCTCTCTGAGCCAGGACCCGCTTCCATTTTTCCTCATCT
>NW_009726503.1:0-238 GCF_000703405.1 Apaloderma vittatum | reverse complement strand
CCTGACGCCCCCTCACACAGGCACTGTCAGTTGCAGCCTCTGATAGGAACAGGCTCAAGCACTCCCTGCAGCCCGAAGCCTGCACAGCTGCATTCTTATGCTGGAGCACTGTTTGGGTCCCCATACTCCTTCTCGTTGTGTTTTTCTATCTGGTGGCAACTATGACAAAAAAAAAAGAAAAGAAAAATAATTTAAAAATAAAATTAATTAATAATAATATCAATAATAATAATTTTTT
>NW_009726502.1:16181-24832 GCF_000703405.1 Apaloderma vittatum | reverse complement strand
AGCCCCAACATTCTGGGATTCTGTGATTCTTTCTCAGTGGCTACTGTGTGAGATCCAGAATAAGGAGCATAGTGTCTAAGATGGATCCGGGAGCTCTGAACCCTTTATGGAGCTTCAGTTAAGGGAAAAACTGCCACTTTCATTCAGTTTGTCCTGAACAAATTTCTAAGTCGAAGAACTAACACTTGAACACTGATCTGCTGTCATGAAATTGCTGTAATGCTACCACTGTGTACAGTGGGAAGAATAATTTTATTATTTTCTGGGGATTTTCATGAAATGTCTTGTCGTGGAAAAAAAAAATGCAGCGTTTGACTATTGTCAGAAAGCAGAAGCAATTCAGTAAAATCCTTGAATGAAAGGAATAAGTTTGGCAATTTCCTGGTACCTCAGAGGCAATTTTTGATCATCACTCCTGCAGAGAGTAAAATCCTAAATTTTATATGTAGAGAAATCATAAACATTTAAAAAATGTGTAAAGCCATACTAGTGCGCTGGCTGTGACTAATTTTAACATGCTAATTTTACCTCTTTCGATTTTAGAAGGTAGATTTATTTTGGCGCAGTGAGTTAAGTGCCGTGGAGAGTGCCAAGGTGCAAAATTCTGGTTTTCATACCTGTCAGAAATGCCATGTAAGCAACAGAAAGAAAATGACCTTACTCTCCTGAAACTTAGCTCCATTTTAAATTTAGCACCGTGTTTGTATCGTGATTTTGGTAATTTTTTTTTATTTGAAACACAGCTTTTCTTTATTATAGATCAAAGTTCTGATCAGTGAGGGGATGGATATTTTAAATAATGACTTCAATCAAAAACTAGAAAGTTTAAAGAGAAGTGTTGAACAGTGCAATAAAAGCCAAGAAGAAAGAACTAAAACACTCTTGGTAAGTTTCTTTGCATCACTGTGTGAATATTTTGCGTGTGTATCACATGACTATTATGCTACCTTAGAAAAAGCCCCCAAAAGCACACAATCTTTTCATCTTATGGGACATAAAGATAAGTTGATACTAGTTCCAATTTTAGCCTTTGTTCCCTGAAATTCTTTCCCTGTCTGCTCTTCATGTGATAATAACAAGTAGCTTCTTTATTTCAGGTGAACTCTAAGAGTTTCTTAACTTCTGCCGTGTTTCTTTTGTGTTGCAGAGAAGAGTAGCAAAACTGGAGCGACGGATAAATGCTGTGACAGCACTTTGGGAGGAAACGTTCTCAGAAATGGCTCGTCCTCAGGTACGATGCAGATGCATGCGCTGAGAACAGGCAATGTTATTAATTAATGTTAATAACATGCTTAGTTGTAAACTAAGAGACGACTGTGGACGTTTACACATAAATCTGGTGACTTTGACAGCTACAGTGCTCTTGCTCGCCTTAAGAACAGAAAACAAATCTGTGCAGAGCTCTTAGATTGGTTAATCTTTCTAGAATTGGTTTGGTTTCGATTTTAGACTAAAGCGTAGTTCTTTTCAGTCATCACAATTCAACAAACCCAAAACAGGGCTCGCACACTACATTGAGAATGTTTGCTTTGATGCTGTCCTGTTGGAGAGCCATTGGAATTTTTCCAGGCCAGGGTCAGACCTCTTTATGACAAAACTAAAGCTTCTTGTAGCATCCTTGCCTCGGAGTGACCCTTCATGTAGCTGCAGACCACCGGCTGCGCGGGGACCATGAACTGCGAGTTGAAAACCACTTCCTTAGGCAATGAAATCAAAAATATATGAAAATGTTAGTAACACGGCTGTTAATACACGAGTATTTTTCACGAGAGGTATTGATACATTAGTACTAAAATAAGTACAAGGTTACAAAACACCTTTTTTTTTTCTTTTTTTTTTTTTTTTGGTGGAGTCATTTGATTCTTAGGAAGAACAGGAGTTTCTCATGTCCTTAGCATGAGAGTATTTTGTTGTGCTGAAACTTCTTAGCTAATCTTACCAGAGTTCTGTGAACTGCCAGCCTCCTGTTTCATGCTGACTCTACATTTCAAGAAAAAATACTCAATTCTACAAAAATATGCTTGTTTAAAGGAAGTCTTAGGAGTCTGTTCTTTCACGTATAAAGTAAAAAAGAATTGCATGTGACAAACACCCAATCTTGTCTTATTGTAAAAGGCGTTCACATTTTACAAAATGAGTTTCGTGTCTTCTTGCCTTTTCCCAAGAACTTGAAACAAAGCATGTAATATGATAAACTCAAGTAAGATGCTTATAAGCCTCACAATTTCAGTGCTTGCAAATTTTAAAAACAAGTTCAGCTTCAAGAGAGCTTTGTTTTTACTGTGGATTTAGTTTTGTCGTTGTGTTTAAGTACCCCTCGATTACTTTAGCACTTTTGGCAAATATGACCAGGTTCGTATGGTAGGTTTTATGACAATTTGCTTCGTCCTTTGTCAGACAACGCTTCCAAGTACGGACTGTCCAAAGGCAGCACTAAACCAGCTCGAACTATCTGCTTTCTGTCCTAATACCATAAAAATGCCAACAAGTTCCTCAAATCCACTTTTGCTATCACCTTACTAAACACTGTAGGATTGAAAGATGGTGATCAGTGGTTAAGAGGATTCAGGATGGACTCAGTCTGTTCTGCATTAAACTCAACTCATCTCCTAGTTTAAAAAACTTTCACTTGACGGATTGCTTTGTAAAGATACAAAGTCTTAGCCTGGAATTAACACTCTCACAACAGGGAAAAACACGTGGCGTGTAGAGGAAAATCATTCCTACATCAAGTAGGGGTTTTTAAAAAGCCGTCTTTGATAGGTAGAAAAACAATATTTAAAGCTTGCACCTTGTTTGCGGGTAGAACAGTAAAAGATCAGAAATATTTATCGAACAAACAGAATTCAAAGCCAGGGTGCCTCGCTTAAGGGTTCCTCAAGCTGAGAGAAGAAACATCAGATGAGGTACTCCGCTACTCAAGGCACTCTTGTATGATATTATTTTTTAAATTGTGCATTTGCGCATTGCGGGATGGTTTAGAACTCGATGGAAAGTTAAGACTTTTAAAAGGCGTTTTCAAGTGGGGAAGGAAGTGTTTCAGCAGCTGCGCTTTGAAGGCGCAGCCTTCTCCTTGGCCACGAGGAGGCTCTATTGTAACGCTAAAACGTTTTTTCTAGCCATGAGCCAGGAGTGCCAGGATACCCTTGTCAGAAACACACACACAAACCCCCCGAACCCCAAAACCTGTTCCAGTCATCCTTCCCCTTTTATTTTCCTTTTCCTCTCCTTTGTCTTTTTCTTTCTCTCCTTCCTTCTCTCTCCAAATTTATCATGCCTAAAAATCTGTGAAAACATTATTTGCTAACAGGATTTAAACTTTTATTCGATCAGTTTTGAAGTTCCAAACCAGCTTTAGTTCTTCAATACAGATTCTTCAAGCTTAGGTAAGATTTTTCTCCTGAAAATATTTTACTAAAAAGTAAATAAAAATATCTAAAGTAATAAGAAACCTTCTCAAGAGAAGGAGAACATGGTACCTTTTTCTCTTCTTGCTGAGGTTAGTCTGTGCACCCTTGCCTTTGTAGAATTTGTGCCTATTTGGTTTAATTGCTTTCTGAACTTGAGCATTTATGACAGCATCACAACTGACATTTTTGGAACTAGTTTCACTTTTCTGGGTGGTTTGTTTGGCTGGTTTAGTTTATTGTGGTTTTTTTGAAGGGAAACAGAACACAAGCTTTCTGCTCCAAGAAGCGTCAGTAAAATAGACCAAAATCTGTACCATGTGACATAGTTTGGCTGTCATCTGGGTTGTTTCATATCTGTTGAAATTTTATTATAGCAGTTGAACTTCATGTGGGCATCTGTGCTTTTACTCACCTGTGCAATGTACGCCTGTTTGAAAACTACGTAACCAACTACACACATGGGTCTGTGGCTTTGGGGCTAGATGTATTAACGGGGGAAATCAAAAAGAACAAAAGACCACCCCCATCTAGAAATTCAGCAGTGATCCAAAGTAAACAAAGATACCCTCTAGATGTAATGGGAACCTCTTCAGTACTCCTCTTGGTAGCACACAAGTAGTTGTTACTACTAGTGTATAAGGAGCATTTTCTACTTTGGGGCAGGTCTTCCTGGGCAGATAAGAAACCAAACATCAGCAAGACACTGGATGTTAATACGTGAACACCTGTGGCGCTTCGGTTAGCTTGGATAATATACAGACAGTACCAATTCAGAAGTTTATATATTCACGTGAAGCTACGTTAGGATGGATAAAAAGTATTATTCTGGCTCATTTGCTATGATTGTTATGGAAGTAACAACTGGTTTTGTCTCGGTTCCTAGACTTTCAAGCAATTTCCTCATCTTGCTCCACTGCCAAGACCCCCTCTCCGTCCAGAGCTCACTGAAGAATCCCAAGACTCTCCTCAGAATCCTGGAACTGCAAGTGCCTTGTGCACAAAATGCAAAGGGGACCGCACTTCCAGGAACTGATCCCGGGTGTGCTTACCTACGCAGTTACCACTTGCATCTTTTCCGTGAAAACCTCAGCAAGTTCTGCTTCTCGTTGGAAGAGGCAAAATGAGGACTTTTCCACATGGCAAACGAGGACATTACAGGCTGTTTTGTCATATACAATCTAGAACTTCTTCAAAAACTCTTCAGGAGCTCCTGACTACCTTAACAAGTTGTCTACTATCGTTTTACTCTTAAGTACTATATCGTTACTTGCAGTGAGTTCAAGTCAAAGCACTATTTGTGCTACAGATGGTATTAATTTCCTTTCATTTCCTCTTTGTTAGTCTGTAATGAACTTCATTGCATTACTTCTGTAAGCTTGTTTCTACAGCCTTGAAAATGAAATCTTGCTTTTAAAACTGATTTACTTTTGCATTTCCGTTTCTTTCATCTCATTTACTTCCGAGGGGATTATTGCACATAAGGAAGAAACAAAAAATTTAATAAGATGTCCAGCTTCATTATTTTCTTTATTTCAGTGGCATTACTGAACTATGATTTCAGGGATCTTAGCTCTCTTCAGTATTTGGAAAGGCAGTGGCTGATCTTGCCTCTATTTATAGAAATCATAGGAAGCATTATTTTGTCTGTTCACCTAAATGGCACAATTAAGCTTCCAAAACGCTCAAGGTAAGACAACACTGCTTGTAGTCCCTCCATTATTTTGATGCCACCAAGAAAAACATAAAATGAATCGTTGATGTAGCTGTGCTAAGAAAATAGTTAATGCCTGAAGCAGCACAGCTCCTACCACCTACAATGTGTGGGGTTGTCTTTTAAATAAGATAAAATATATCATTTAGCAAAGTAGTGTAGAACTTCATTTTCTCTTGTCCTGGACAGAATACATTTGAAAAGCACAAAGACATGCTTTTTTAAAAAAGAAAAAGTATATTGACATAAACACCCTAGATTTGTTTTCCAAGACTGTTCCCCGTCCTTCCTTTCAGATGCTCACCAGCTGCGTGAAAAACCGCACGGCAGGCTCAGCTGCCAGGGAGTATCTGAAGAGTCTGGATTTTCCCCTTTGTTCACTACCCCTAGAAGGCAGAGGCGTGGTGGGGTTTGGGAAATCGTTTCTGGGCAGTTGGGGGAGTTGGTTTGGCTCAATCTCTGCAAACCCTTCTTTGGTGTCACCATCTCCACACAAACCAGCAGCTGCAGAAGTAACTGGCCGTTTCGAACATTTCCTCACAGGGTCAAGGCGCTCGACCTCGTCTTAAGACACGCAGCTGTTCCTCAAAGGGTAAGAACCCCCCGCCCTGACCATAAACTCCTGATCAGAGCACCAGGGGATCCTGCCCTATGAAGTGACTATTCCCTTGACATCGTACACTCTGGTGTTTGAGACACTAGTATCTTCTCTGCTTACCCTGGGAGGCCTTCAACAAAGGACAACAAAATTACCAGCTTGTGGTTCTAGTACAGGCAGGAAGAATTTAATTTTACCTGTTCACACAAATACTCAGCTGTTTCTCATCCAACATTGTGTAAATATAATCCCAAGCTTAAAGACAAGGTCAGATTGCTAAATGTATCGAGCTTGCTGTTACAGTACAAGAACTTGTTTTAACTTTATTTTCATGTACAGTCTCAGAATATATAGAGCATAGAAAATAGTATATTTTAAAGGTATATCAGGTAGAAAGAATTTCCTAAAATACGTCTGTCCCATTAAAACTCGAGTTCAAACTGGTCTGGCGTTTTCTGGGTAGGCAGAACATTTCCTTCTGTTCTATGCGGCATCATGGGTGTGCTCTGCCGGCACACCGTGCTGAGCACGCTTCCAGCTGAAGGGACAGAGCTTTTACTGTGGAGTTAAGCTGTGCGTTCACGGATATATACACCTTAATTTTAAATATTTTCTCTACCCGAGCATCTGATAGTGCAAGGCAAGAAACCAGAGAAGCATCTCTTGAAGTCAGGGGCATAACAGCTTAATTTACAATTTTACAGAACCGTCTTCCAGATATAGGACTGTTTTAATCCATATTTGCTTAAAATTTCCCTTAGTACTTCATGTTTGGATAAAACCAGCAAAATTCCACCTTCAACCTGCATGTGCTCATTTAAGACAAATTATGCTTGCTAGCAAAATTCAGGTTTGGAATCTGAAATATACTCAGCAAACTGCAGAAACACATTTTGAAAAAGTAGGGTAATAATCCTTGAAATGCAGAGTATTCCCACTAAGAGCAAGAAAAAATCCTGACAAAATATGAGCTGGGCTGCTGAGAATTCGTCTTGCTCAGGGTGACCGGGGTTTTTCATTATTATAACACTTGATTTGTTGTGTCCTGCTTAATTGCCTAATTTCGTAACAGTCTTGTCAGGCTTCTTTGCTCCCAAAAGAAAAATACATTCCAAAGCTCTTTTGGATGTTCAAGGAACGGAGATGGAACTGCACAACCGATCACTCACCTTGGAGCCAGCTGCTGTACAGTCAGGCACCTGAACTTTTCCTGTGTGAGAAATCAAGGATGAATTACCTGCAGGGATGGCTCAGAACCTCAGCTGATGTCTGATGCTCTAAGTATCAACTTTAGTAGAGCTACACTACTTTGTAATAATGAATTTGTTCTACATTAAGTGTAAGACCTCATGCAAAACCTATTTACTTTTTCATTGCCTGTGGACTGGGGCCAGCTGCAGTAAATAAACTGAAATAAATAAATGGTTTGTGCTTTTACAAAGCCAAATCTATATTTAAGCATCAAAGCTGTGACTAACCAGAAAAAGCCACTTGCTCATTCTCCACACTGATCTCCCAACTCCAACAGACCATCAGCCAAAGGCAGTTTAACTACTCTGCTGAGCAGTTAAACCTGATACTACTGTATTTATCTCAGAAAAACAAAAATCACCAACTAATTTTATCTTGAAAAACTGTCCTGGAATTCATAAGCATAGTAACTCCCCCTTAGTATGAGTGTTTAGTTCAAGTAAAATTCAAGAAGGAATTTTGAATGACTTTTTTTAAGACTAATTTCTTAATGGGCAGGCTCGGGGAATGCTTTTTTAAATGATGTATTAGCCAGGAAGTCACTACATAATAAAAGCCCGGCGTAATAAACGTGTGTGAAAACCTAAATTTGGCATTGCTTGAGCAGTAACTTGATCAGAAATTTGCAGATGTAGGCTTCTTTCCCCTTTCCTTCCTTCCAGAGAGACTTTGCGCAAGTAAAGGTACAAGTAAAGGGACCTCTCACTGCTCAGACTATTCCCAGGCTGGGCAGTGAGTTTGCTGGTAAATTCTCCCGCCAAAGGCTCCCTGCGCTTGAATTAAACGCGAAAGAGACTCAGTTGCTGGAGTACAAAAAGGAGTTGTTTACTTTTGCACAGCAAGTGGTTTCAGTAAAGGCCTGACGGCACTTGCTGCGTGTTACGAAGAGCAGAACGCTCGTGCGCTGCCAGAACAGACGCACCACGGGCAGCCTTGGGCTTTGAGAATTGTTCACTTTTTCGCTGTAATCTGGGCCTCATTTTTCACTCCCCCTATATTTAAGCCACTCCTCCAAAAGGACACTTCTGGTCCAGGAATACAGTTTGCGTATTTCTCACAAATTAATTTCCACAGGCTTTATCTGTAATCTGCCACAGGCCAGGAACAAACTGTTAGTGCCTAGTAAAGGGAAAACCATTCACGATGACGAAATGCGTGAAAGAAACAACTTGTCTCTGTCCTGCTCAGACCCCTGACCTGTAGGCGCCAGGGATCTCATCAAACCTGCCTTTTTTTCTTTTCTAACTCTGTTTCACATCAAGAACACAGTACATTTTTAGAGAAACAATACCTTTACTACAAAACCATGTAAATGATTATATACAAAATGGTTACTGGAACTTGGTTTTGCGCTGCAGTGACAGAAGGGACTAGCTGCTCACATTTATTTACGCTTCCTTAATACTAGGTACATAACACCGCTGATCAGAGTAAAGGCAAATGCAATCCAGGCTAGGATGAAGGAATAGCCATACTGGCCTCTAGAAACTGCAGGGCTGTATTCACTGCTCTTGTGCAGTTCTTCGTGCCTATCTGTATAAATGGAAGCTGCAATCATAACACACAGACCTGGAGGAGGAAGAAGAAAGTCAAGTTTAGCATCTCAAAACATTCTCAATACGCCTAACAACTATTCACTGGCTCTTCTGTCAGCTGCTTCCACCAGCATCCCTTTTTTTTT
>NW_009726502.1:0-16150 GCF_000703405.1 Apaloderma vittatum | reverse complement strand
CCGGGCTCTTTTGTCAGCTCCTTCCCCCAGCGTCCCTTTTTTTTTTTTTTGTAGACACTCATTTTCCAGCCTCAAACTAAAGTCGAAGCATTTCAGGACACACTTTCAGTTTCTTTGGATTAAATCTGAAATGCTGTGTGTGTACTTATGCCATCTGCAGTGAACGCAAAATGACTGTAAACATCTGGATGGTTTTAAAGACTAACAAAAAATGAAGGGAGCACCTGTCTGGAACAATTACAGAGTTACTTAATCTGTTCGAGAAATTCAGAATGTCAGATTCTTTCCCTTTGAAGTTTAAACGGCTTTATTCTAAACAGTGATGTCACCCATGTTTTAGCTGCCTAAATAGCACAGAACGGAGCAGCTCACTGCCTAAACAAATATGAAGGATAAGCCGTGGCCTCAAGAGTCCTACAAATTTCTCACGTGGGTCATTCCTTTCGAGACCTTTTCCCCGTTCCTACTTTCAGGTAAACATCGTGAAAGTCAAAAGTGCTGAAAAACCACTCACATGACAGGAGCTGGATAACAGAGGTTAACACAAATCTTTCTCCTTGCTTCAGACGGAAGAGTTGAAGAATGAAAACCAGAAATCCCACACAACAGAAAATAGTAGATAGGATCATGGCAGCCTGAACAGCCTGAATTGATTGATACTCTGCGAAAACAAAAGCAGCCTTGATTAAAACACATTTCTCTCTTTGCCTACTCCTGCAATGACTAGAGGGGCAGAGCTGTGTGGTGTAAGCAGGGGGGCAGCAGACACACCACAAACCAGCCCTGTGTGCGTAGCCTAGGGCGGCTCTTCTCTGCTTCCCTGGTATCAACACAGCCAGTGGGTTAAGGACTTTTAAAAGCTTTTCATAAAATGGAATAAAATTACCAAAGAGACTGTTTCTCCCTCAGCACAGCCTTTGCTACCATCAGTGTACCGAAAGCACAGAGGAAGTGCCCGGAGTCCCACACGGCTTCGCCCAGCCTCTCACCACACCTGGCAGGTGTAACCAGGCAGGACACCCATGCTGGGCACCAAAGATTCCCGGGAATCAGGTTTTCCCTCCCATCAATTACTTCCCTATAACTAGGAGCTAAAGTAACCAATAACTTTGTAGGTACGTGCGGTGGCTTTGTGTAACTTTGCCACAAGGACATACACAACCTAAACGACGCAGATGAGCTCCCTGTGGCACCTCTGCCGTAGCTACGCTGCGGTTGGTAGGGCTGTGGACAGGAGGTACCCGCCCCACTCAGAATCCAGCTGCTCTGGGCACCCGGTTTCAATGAATGCAGAGCAAGAGAGACATCAAGGGCAGATCCATTAAATTCATGTAAGCTTAGATATGCCCACGTGTAACGGATCATCTCATCTCATCATAGATATGCCCAGATAAACCAACGTTCTGCCTGGAAAGCAAAGTTACTTCATAGGTACACAGCTCTTCAAGCCATCCACCTCTTTACCGTACACCAAGACAGCAACTGTAGAAATAAAGGTAACATTTGAGATTTTTTTTATTTTTATTTTTTGTAAGGCAGGACATTAGGCTGTGCTGTGTATTAGGTTCTCTTTGTTAGAATTCCAGCTTGACTGCTGACTTCCTTCTGCTTTTTCCCCCATTCTTTTATGCAGCCAGTATATTTGGGTTCTTTGAAAGTTCAACTCTGAGGCAAACTGTATCATTTGAGCTGCGCTTTCAGACGATTTTGCTGGTTTACCCCAACTAATCTTTTAAGAGCTCTTTAGCACGCATTAGTTGTGCTTACTCTCTTGCACTGGGCTTTCACCTGACCGTTCTCTCTGTTTTCCTCTTACAGAAACTGTTGGAACAGTTTGGTTTTCCAAAAGGAAAACCCGATGTTAAAGTTTTCAGAAGACCTGAGTAGTTAACAGCATGCAGATTTTTGAACAAATGGATTATTGGCCCTGCAAGTTTTGTAGCAATTTCACCAGATCTCCTGCCAAAGGAACGGAGACGTAGGCACTGAGCGACACTCACCTCTGAATTGATCCGTAATAGCCGTACAGGTGCTGGTATTTGTGAAACACATGCTCCAGACATCTGTAGAAAAATTATCTCCCACCCACCAGGCCTGAAAAATAGAAGTAAAGGGCTCTTAGAGGGGAAACAAAACCAAAAACCACTCACAAAACTCCTCAGATGTCCAAGTGTCGCCTGGTCACATTCCTCAGCCAGAACAAATTTCTTCGTTTTTGGTCCCTAACCGCTCAAGCTAAATTTGAGATCCGATGACATTTTGGACTGAAGGGTATATAATTATTCGCATCTCACTTCCACTTTAGACCTATGTAAAGTCGAAAAGGCAAGAGATGGCAACCTTAAACATCCCAAAGAACAAGGGATTTTCCAGTGTTCGGGCAGAAATTTTAGATAGTCAGTGGCTGCTCGCTCCTTAAGATCCCTAGGCAAGATCTGCTTTGTTCACCCAGACCCTGTTTAGGATGCACAACTCTAAAGGGCACAGCATTTTTTAATTTGCAGGGAACAGCAGGGTATACACCTAGGAAACAGAAGCCCTTTATAAATTTTCTGTCTGGTCCCTGATCCTGAATTGAAGTGACCTCAGCTTACTGTAGCTGTGCTGTCGATGTGGGCGGGCAGTAAGTACGCTACGGCATCCGCCTGGAAGCGGCCAGCGACAAATTAAGATCCTCCCATGGTATTTCTATTCTGATGTTTTAACATTTAACACAAAAGGGTACTGAACGAGTTGAACCAAGTCCCGTAGCTCCACCCTGCAAGCACGGCAGTATTTTTAAATGTACTCCCTGGCCAAGAATCTCGCAGGGGAAGAGATCAGCTGCGTAACACGGGCTTGGAACAAGATGCCACACAAACGCGCAGCATGTGCTCGTACAGTCTTACCCATGAGTACCAGTAACATTCGTACTCAAAGCATTTTTATTGCAGAAAACCAGGGTGCCCGACAAAGCTACGTACTTTCAACAAGCAAGATGAAGACAACTAAAGAATATCTTAATTTTTACGAAGCAAAGGAACACCTCTATGTGTGGGGGAAGAGGAGAAGAAGTGACACTTACATTGTCAATAGTTGCGATGAACAGCAGCGCTGCTGAGGTTATGTGGAACACAATGATGAAAGCCAGAAGAATCAACATCCTTGGACTGTGGAGGCTTTAGTCTGAGATAAACCTGTTAAAAATATATAAACATATATAAATAAACATATATAAACATATAAAATTATAAATATAAAATATATAAACATATATAAACAGTCTTTAAAAGCTGTCAACAGATCAACCCATCATTATGCTATTTCACAGCGGCTGCAAACAGTCAAGGTGAGCGCACTTCAGAGCACGGGCTCCCACAGTCACGACCATCGTATGCAGTTGGAGTCCACAGATAAAAGATTTTACTTCATCAGACTTTACATCAGTGGAAAAGCTTCCTGTTTGTTACACATGATACGTCACCAGCGTCACTGGTGTTCAAACGAATCCCAACTTGAACGGCAGCCAAGGGGGGCATTTTGCAACCTGCCAGTGGAATGGCTGCGGCGAGTAAACACACAGAGAAGTTCCTTTCGATGTGCTTCTCCACTTATTCATGCTGACTTCTAGGGAAGTACTTTCCAAATTACAGCCTCGCTTGCACGTGATGCCAGCATTTCCACTGGCTGCCGTAAGGTGCTGTTTCAACCACGCTTTCGAAGCCGGAAGAAAGGCAGGTTTCAAAAGGATGCCTGTAGAACACAAGTCAGCGCATCGAGAACTATCCCCCAGATCTAGTAGCAGCTACGTTGTCCCTTAGGTCTCACACGAGTTTTACCCACTGATAAATGACTTCGGGCTACTGTTTCGCCCACCGTACTGCTCTGACTGTCAGGGCTGAATAAACCCGTTAGTCGGGTAACAACCCAGCTGGTTATTTTGCGTTCAGTCACTTAATACTCTCTCTAGTTTACCTCTTATCCTCATACCTTATCTAGCCCACTTATTACCATTTCATATCTAAGAGAAAGTTCTTGCCACAAACTTTTTTTTTGCACTAGAATCCCCAGGAAATCTGTGAGCACAGAACCAATAGGTTAGGGAAATTTACTGCTCCTAACACCGAAATGCACAATTTCTTGGTGAGTCTCTTATCTTCTCCTTGTTGTGATGTAAAACTGCTAACCAGTTAACACATGCTCTGGTCTATAACAACCCTGCTACCTTACAGATATTTGCTTTGCATTTTTGCATTTAACGTGTGCCGTGGCTTTATCTGCATGTTATCACTCACCGGTCATTAACGCACGTTTCTCCACTTTGTGCACATTCTCTCATGTCAAATGACCCCATTCTCATAACACGGCAAATATCCAGAAGAGAAGGCAGTAAAGAATATTGTAAGACTTCCATTTTTTTTTTTAATGTCTAACCCCCTCTTCCCCTACTGCAATTTCTGAGAATCATGAACCACACAGAAGTATTTAACCAAATAACAGGACTACTTTGACAGCATTTTTAAAGCAGCTCCACTGGCATTCTCATCAGGCCAAAATATAACTAGTCTGCAAAACTTTAACAAAAAGATGACAGCATATAAACACACCGAATAGAGACTAGAAGTTCCCAACTAATCGACACAGCAATAGAGCATTTCGCCCCAGCACAGCACTAGAACAGGCAAAGCCAAACAGTATGAAAGTGGTTTTGAGAAAATGAGAATTGATCAGACAAGCTTATATCCGTATCTAATCAGAATGACTGTACGGGAAAACTAAGTCAACTCCTCAAATACGGAAAGCAGCATCTCCATTTTTTATTCCTTCCCATTTTCTCACTGTTCAAACTTTGCCTTCACAGCCGCGACAAAAGACAGAAGCAGCAATTTCCTCCAAAGAGCTGGTGCTGCTGTATGACTCAAGATCCTCTGCATCTAGTCCTGCTTCTAGAAATGTCATTCATGGTTCTGTACCGAGCCTTTCTTGAATGAAAGGAAGGCAGGAGGAAAAGAAGATCTTTTGCGGTTTTGTATAATGCCACATCAAAATATTCTCTTTGTGCAATGTAGCAGTCTTCAAGCAGCAGTGTTGTCCTGTGGTTGGTTTTTTTCCGGTTTCGTTTGCTGTACAGATGGTATCTAAGCAGTGATCAATGCCACATCAAAATATTCTCTTTGTGCAATGTAGCAGTCTTCAAGCAGCAGTGTTGTCCTGTGGTTGGGTTTTTTTCGGTTTCAGATGTTACAGATGGTATCTAAGCAGACGATAATGCAGTGATCATCTGCCATATAAGGAGAGAGAATCAAACTGGACTCAGTATTATTTTAAGAATAACAATACAACTTCATCTTGTTACATGAAGCATCATGAGAAACAGAAAAATGTAACCTAATTCAAACCAATCTTGCAAAACCAAGGCTTGCCAGCACAGAAAAAAAAAATCCACTTACTCTTCAATCAAATGAATGTTTTCGTTTTACTGCCTTCAGCCATAAACAGCAGTGTTTCAAACAGGATGAATAAACATGCATGGGTGACGAGGAGAAGACATATTATGTTTTACCCAAATAAAGCCAAGACTGACTGAAAGAGCTTTTTTTTTTTCTCTTTACAAGTGAAGGACAGTAAGAACAGTTTGATGTTTCTGTTTTGAAGAACCTTCGTAAGCCATTTTTAGATACTTCCTCCTGACTTGCTGGCAATGGGTGCCCTCATGAGCTGCTACAACTCCTGTGCGCACGGTGCTGCGACAGGGAATTAAACACGCTGCGGGAAAGGAAGGAGACAGACCAATTCCCAGTAATTAATACCGGGAAAAGACAACAAGAAGTTGTTAGCCAGTCTGTCATGCCTGAGCAGGGATCCCAGAAGTTCGCAGGAAGATCTGTGGGTTTCGCTCACTCCCAGCAACCTTCTCTTCCCACGGAGCACAGGACAGAGCGTCTCCGGTTCATCACAGCCTGCGCAAGAGGGCATGAGGGAGGAGGCTCCTCCAGCTCAGCTCTGCGTAACCTGTGCGCAGGAAGCAAAGAGCAATTCCCTTTGATTATGCAGCTTCAATGACCAAGAAGCTCCTACAGTACCTGCATCGCTCTCTAGGCAGAAATTCTGGGCTTCCTCTCTGATGGGGACTAACAGCACCCAGTTCTCCTCCACTCCAGACGATGCTGGAATTTAACTTTAATTTGGAGACTCGAGATCCTTCCACTTCCTCGGCAAGAAGCTCTTCCTTCCCCGACGCTCTGAGGCGAGCCTGGCTGGGGACCTCTCCGAGCAGCAGGCAGATCCCTTCCTCTCGCTAGGAAAGAGGGAAGCTCACAGGTCTGTTTTCACATGGAGAACTTCTGAGAACACTGCTTTAACATCTGGAATTCTTCCTTTAATACTAAACAAACCCTTTGGTAACATCATCTTCTGTGTACTAGCTGTAGTCCGCCGCTTCTTCTTCACCACTAGCTGCTTCTCAGGGGCTCTCTTCAGGTTCACAATTGTTCCCAGTTCTTTTAGCAGGAGCAGAAGCTTGCCAAACTCCCGGCACACCACCCGGCCGTGGCTTTTGCCTCGCTCCTTCAGAAACAGGTTCCTGCACCTACAAGAGCAAATAAGCTGACACTACTGCTCAACCCGGCTGAACTCACCCTGCTCAACGGGGCAACCGGCAATTTGGGTGAGATTCAGATCCTATAATCTCATCCATTTCATTTATGCAGCCACAAGAAAATGGCTTAAAAGGGGTTGTTAATAAGAACAGAAAATACATTTTTAAATGACGTATATTTGGGAATCTAGTGCTTTGCACAACTGGACCGAACAAGATTGTGAAAACAACTGTATTAAGACGATACACAGAGATGATTAGACTCTCCAAGCAACACTGTGGCATCAGTGTGTGATGTGAGAGGGGACTCTGTAGCAGGTTTTTCCATTGCTGTTTTGCTGCTTTGGAAGCATTGCTGTTATCAGTGCCCACACACACTGCTGTATGAAAAGGTTTCCTGCTCTCTTACTCTTAAATGATCCATTGCTCAGGTCTTTTTTTGAGTCTCTTGATTATTTGTATCGATCCAAAAAAGTTTCCTGGGCGGGGTAATTTTTTACCTTCTCTCCTCTGAAGTAATACACACAACGCTCTCAAGTCAAGGTGTTTATGATTTTTAAGGACACTGCCTTTAGGCACGGGCGAAGACTGAGATGATGCAACAGATACTGTTCATCATTCCCCAGAGTGGTTTGAATTCTTTTAATAGTTTTCACACACACACACATACAAAAAGCTTTCCGGACACACTATGGTTGTCTTCTAATAGAGATTATGGAGCCATTCTTCTCAGAAGTACACGATGAAAAGACTAGAGGCAGCCGTGGCAAGTTGCAACAAAGAATATTCCAATTGTGAAAAATGTATTAATTATATTCAGTGAGCATGATTAAGTTCTGCAACAGGGCCCGAGTCTGTGGGATCTCCATTCCTGGACATCTTCATAACTGGACTAAAGCAAGGCTCCGAGCATCCTGAATGAACTCCCTGCTCTGAGCGGGCGTCCCGCCGAGAGACCCCCGGAGGCCCCCTCCAGCTCTGCTCTCCTGTCAGTCTGTAGCTATTTCAGGAACCCCTGTACTAATCTCCAGCAAAGCTCCGACAAAAGAGAACAGAGACTTTGACTCAGCTCATCACATGTGACATTAAAAACAGATTGTGGGGTTACAGCAAGAATGAGGTTGGATGTCAACACGAGTTCTTTTAGTATCACTTCACGAAGTATGCTGTAAGGCAAGTACGGCCGAGCTAGAAGCACAGACTGATGCTGAATGCAGAAAGAGCAAGTTAGGAGACTCCAACTGAACACATCCAGATTTGCTGTGGGAGTAAGGTTTCCCTCGAATGGCTGTGATGTCACACAAAACACACTGAAAAAAGAATCACAGAATCATAGATGTGCTGGCCTGGAAGGGACCTCTAAAGGCCATCTAGTCCCAGCCCTGCAGGGAGCAGGGACAGCTTTAACTGCATCGGGTTGCTCAGAGCCCCATCATGCCTGACCTGGAAAACCTCCAGAGATGGAGCCTCCACCATCTCTCCGGGCAACTATGAGGGTTTTTCACCACCCTCATAGTGAAGAACTGCTTCCTAACATCTGATCTAAATCTACCCTGCTCTAGTTTAAAGCCACTGCCCCCCATCACGTCGCCACAAACCGTTGTGCGCAGCCACTCCCCAGCTTTCCTGTAGCCCCTTCAGGCACTAGAAGGTGCTCCAAGGTCTCCCCAGAGCCTTCTCTTCTCCGGGCTGAACAGTCCCAACTCTTTTTCAATTAGTACAGAAGAACTGTTTCTGGGTAATACTCCAGCGCTACCTAACTTTGCACAGGGAGGATAAATGCAGCAGTCACACTTATCTTTAGTCTGTTTGGTAAGGCAGACTACTGGGAGCAGTCGTTTGCACTTTCATTGTGAGAGCCTAACGTGCTTTACAAAAGGTGGCTGAGAAGGGCCTCTGCAATAATCTCCTAGACATGCAGAGGCAAGTACCTCTTTACAAGACAAAACAGTACTGGAATTGCACAGTTAAAAAAAAAGTATCCAGGCCTAGCTTCTCAAAATTGAACTACCTCCCCATGTCAAACACCGCCGACCCCCCTCCCAAAAAGCCTGTTAAACTTTATCAGCAGTACAAAGAAACGTGCCTATTCGACTTTTTATCCTGCTGTTTAGTACAGCAAGCAAGCAAAAAGGAAAACTCTGTCTTTGACAGTTCTTAACAGAAGGTTTATCACTGCTTTCCAGTCCAGATGTCATCTCCACAACCCATGCTTTCATTTCCTCCCACGTGGCTGAATTCTGCTGCCAGGCTATTTCTCATCTTTGTGCATACTTGACTTTTGCAACCAGAAAAACATGCACACAGTACAGCGTGTTTATCCTGCGCTCATTTGCATTGGGAAGGCTAAAGCTTATCCTACCGTACTGCCTGCTGCCCTCGCCTCCCAGGACCAAGCTAGTTTTTGGTACCGTCCTCGCCTGAGCCAACGTATGGAGAAAATCTCAACACAATCCTGATCTATACATCTGGGAAGGGGGTGAAAAGGCCACCGAGCAGCTCCCGCTCTGCACAGACCAAGGCTGGAGGTGTGCGGAGTGCTCTTCACCCACGCTCAGCGTGCTGAAAAGACACACCCAAAAGAAGGGCCAGAGGATCCTGCTCAACCAGTTACCGTTCCTGCAGCTTTCTGCACCCAAGAGCTTTCACTGCAACGAGAACAGCAGGTCTTCGGGCCGCCAATAAGCGTTCGATTCAGCTGAACTTTCTTGAGGTCACTGGTGTAAAACTGAATCAAAGCAAGCCTTCTTAATTGTCAATCCTTCCGCCCCTATTAATCAAGTCTGTGTATGTGAAGTGAGGAGAAGCAGCCTGTACACTGGTGGCATGAGAAGTCTGTCATCTTGTGATGCATCATAAGATGGTTGGATTTACATGATAATCAATTTGTTCTGCCACATCTCATGGTGTCTCATGACAGAGAACTCAGGAGTTGGCTCATGTTTTGTCTGTACCATTGTCTCTAAACATGCATAAAATTCCCTGGTTATAAGGAACAGAGTGATACTGTTAACTGGTTTGTTGTTGTGGGGTTTTTTTCTTTATTATGAAGTATTTTTTTCCTTGCTGGTCTCAGAACCGGAACCAAAAGTGAAGCGAGTTCAGACAGCAGAGCTTCTCCCAAACTAGCAAAAGCTTTGAGGATTTCAACAGTCCTCTAATGCTTAAGTATCAAACAACATAAAGGACAAGAAAATCAGGAAATTTAACACCAAGGGAATAATTATACCAGTTGAAACTACTTATTGCCATTTCCTTATATCTTCTGCCTCAGTTAATTTAACTGTTGGGAACACCAGCATTACAAGATATAATTTACCGAGTGCTATTCCTTAAAACAAGACAGGAAACATCGAAACTCTTATCCTTTCTTTTTACGTTTTACCCTTCCGCTGTTCTCCAAGCCGACTGTTGCTCTGCCCATACTCACAGCCGGCAGTACCTGTACGCTAACCCATCAGCTGAGCCACTGGATCACCTGTGTGTCATTTTTTGCTGCTGCAGGGTCACCCTGGCCACAGGCCGGAGCGGCGAGGCTGGCCCGAGACACGCGAGCCCAGCCCGGCCTCACTGTCCTTAGGGTTTCCAGGCACCTCTGGGTATTGCTGTGCACATACCCCAGCTGCCAAATATTTGGGTCCTTTCCATGTCAGCTTCAGAAGAGTCTTTCTATCACACCAGAAGAAGTCTGGAGACGATAAACACATCCTCGTACTTTTCTTATTTTCTCCCTGTGTATATCAGTGTGTATTGGAGAAGAAAATAAAACTAAAGAGAACTAGTTCTATTTTAGATGATGACTTGGGAGCCTTATTTTAAGGAAACAGCCTTTAAACACTTCATAGGACAGGAGCGCTAATCTTGAACCTAACATTGCATGTAGATTTACCAACAGCGTGCAAAGGTTTTGCTGCCAGAAATCCCTGGAGAACACATTGTTAGTTCTCTGGTGGATGAAGTGAGTGGCTACTGTTAGAACTCACAGGTGTTCAAACTACACAGAAAATGAGTTTCTTCTTTTATTAAAGTCTTATTTATAAGTGTAATTCAGTAATTACAAATATTGAGTTACCATCTAATAGATGTGGAAGTCTGCATTTGTGTTTGTGTATTTTCTGCTCTCAGGGAATCAAACATACTGTAGAACTGGGCCCTAGCCCACGTACTCTCCATGCTCAGGTGCAGATTCAAAATCTGATCTGTTTTCATGCTCGGGTATTACAGAGCTAACAGTCGACAGAGAAACACTACGTCCTCTTCAAAGCAGCAATCTCTCCAGCCAGCTAGCAAACCTCCACGAAGCGCTGGCTGGCTCTGACCAGATCTCTCCGCTAAGGAATGGGAACTCAGGAGGCAAGTGCAAAAGCAGCAGACGGGCTCCCACCCAATTTTATCCTGGTGTGAAGCAAAGCACGAAGAACAAGAAATAATAAAATTTCAGGCCCCTGCTTGACCCTGGACTTGGGAGTCACGAGGGCTCAGTGTGCTGTCAGCCCCTAGACAGCACAGACACCACCAGCACTTTTTGCTCACGAGCAACCCATTTAGAGAGCACAGTCAAGCCCGTAGCTATTTTGCCACCTATTTTACGTGGAAGGAAGAGAGCTTCTCACACTTCCAGCTGCCTTTTGACATCCTTCATCACAAAGCAAGGAAACTGGAAGGAAATGAAACAACGTTCCCTGCACACAATCACTGTATGTAAGCAAAAAGAAAAAATCAATACAGTAAAATTAAATTCACAATATTTTCTAGAGCTCTGTGCTAATTACAACATTTATGCTTCTTGAACTCAATGGCAGAAAACGAAAGTAGAGTCGTTCTGCCTGGGTGTGTTAAGACCCAGCAACCTCCAGCACAATTAATGCAGTTGGCTCACTGCATTTTGATAGTGAAATACAGGGGCTTGGAGACAAACTAGCGAGATAGGGTATGACCTAATTTTTTTCCAGCTTCTTTCAGAAAACCGTGCCTTGCAACCAAAGCCCTGAAGTCTGCTGTTCCTGTGCACCAAGATTAATATTAAATGTGCACCTAGAGCTTAATAAAGCCTTTTGTTCTGACAGCAGCTGGGGGTCCCTCCTACTGGTACTGTGTGGGGCTGCCCCAGCAGTAGCAAACTTCCAGGGAACCAGCTCATGCTCTTGGCCTACCTGTCACCCACGGGTGAGGGGGCACCGAAGCACCCTTTCAGCTCTTTCTGAATCTACTCCATAAACATTAAACCTTAGCTCCTCCTCAGAAACCCTACCTAATTCCCAAATGTAGAACAGACTGTGCTTGGCCTGGCAGATCTTCCCCGGCCCTCCCCTACTCCTCCTCACCCTGTCCCCCTCGTCAGATCTAAGCTACTATGCCAGAACTCCAAAGTCTGGGAAAGTATAACCGTGTCATCCTAATGTTTCCCAACAAAACCCAAGAAAGAAAATAATTGCAGTGAAAATGCAAAGTGCTAGCTTTGAGTCCTGAGACCCAAAGAAGCTGATGTTTCTAATTTCTTAGGAATGCTTTTAATAAAGTTTTGACCTAGGGATGCCAGCATTGCTGCCACTTCTGTAACTCTGTCCGTCATTTATTTGCTAACAAGTTGGGATCGGGTTTAGACTTGCCCTGCCACTCCTTCCACTCCGGCCCTGCTGTGTGCACGGCAGAGGGAAGTCACCCTGCCATGAAGCCTTTGTGGGCAGACTGAGCAGAAGAAAACAGGCAGGACTTACGGGAAAACACGAACACAATGCCCTGTCGCGGGGTGGGAAGAGGCACCGGCAGGGAAAACAAGCCTTGTGACGTCCTACCTGAAAATCCTAAAAAACAGCCTCGAGCTTAAAAGATTTGACACAGATATATTCAAATGTTCCAGCAAAACCGGGAAGAGAAATCTAACAGCCACTACATTGCCCCAGCAGTAGCAAACTGGTAGAGAAGACAATTTAGAAGGTAGAGAAGATAATATAGGAGGTAGAGAAGCCAGCAACCTACACTGACAGACCCTTGACTACAGGCATATTTGATTAACAGTCTTTTCAAATCAAAACTGCACTTTGGAGGTTTTTGTGCGTTCAGCAGAAAGAAAATGTTTGCCCTCCTCTAGCAGCACAAATCAGCATCTTCCGTATACTCTTTTCCTCCAAAGCACTTTTTCTCGTAACTACCCTTTTACACCAGATAATCACAATCCCTGATTTAAATTCCTCTATGTGTGCTTCTAAATCCCAAGACAACCTGCAGAGGTGTAAGATAGGCTGCCATATGACTAAATAACACTAGAAATAAAACTATAATTCATGTCTAATTCCTGTCATAATTACTGCTTGTGCCCTCCACTGTCTTCTCATCCACCATCCGTTTATCCTGCCAGTCATATACCTTTGGAAAAATGTTAACAAAATGGTCTTTAATGCAAGATTTCCCATGGAAGCAATCTGTTCATGAGATCAGTTCTCAAAGGGCATGTATTTCTTGAGAAAACCCAGCAGTAATCTGAAAGAACGAACTGCTTTATTGTAATTTCTGCTTTACCGTATTTTCTGATTTCTTCCAAAGCATGAATGTATAACGAACTGCTTTATTGTAATTTCTGCTTTACTGAATTTTCTGATTTCTTCCAAAGCATGAATGTACTCTTTCAGCTTTTGCAGAGACATCCGCAAAACATGTAACAAAACGTTTGTTACTTGAAGTTTGCATGACCAGAGCTTAACTGTGTGCTTCGGAATTGAAAAAAGCACCAGGCATTTCAGGCGCTCGATGCATCCTTTCTGCTCAGCCAGCCTGCCTTGTGTACCAGATACCATGCAATGTAAACAAAGCTGTGGTACACATTAAAACTCTCTTAACAATCATGCTGGTCTAAAAGTTTGTTTTCCTAAGCTAAGCAAGACAAGAACTTCTCGTTCTGACTTGTTCATTTTCAAAGATGAAGACAGACTGGAGATACACTTGCTTGCAGGTCAAGGCAAACACAGGGAAGGAAAAAGAACTGTTTAACCTAAAGATGAAGGAAGATAAATGACCATAAATCAGCCGTGAGCACATTTAGGATGGAAATTCTAACTCTTAGAGGTGTCAGGTTCTGGAACAACCTTCAAATCACCACAGCACAGGGAAAAAAAAAAGACTCACCCCTAAGAAAAGGGATTATGTGATCCAGTGACTGCACTAGCAGTGCAGCAGACCTGGTGACCTGAGGGGTCCCCCCAGTTCCGCACTCCTGGGAAGGCTATCCCTGCAGTTTCTGTGAGGTCTCCGGGTGTTCTGCAACATGCTTCTGCACAACGCCCCATGCCCGTGGCACTCTGTGGAATTCTCTCCTGTCTTTCAAAGACTTCAGGGAATGCCGGGAGCAATGCTGACGGCTGGTCTGTCCAGTGGAGTGATGCAAGGGGTGATCATGGGACTGACAACACAGGATCAGCTTTAAGGCGGGCAGCAGAGTTACAGACGGAGAGCGAGGCCTGTCCCCCTTTTCCAAGGGGCACTGAGGGGCCACTGTTGCCTCCCAGCACACGAGCAGTGGTCACGAACGACTGAGCTCCTTGGGGTCTGCTGGCACAGCTCTGCTGGCCCAGGGCCATGGGGCTGTACCAAAAAGCTATCTGAGCTATGAGAAGCCTCCTGGGAACCTGCTTCTGAAGCGAATAACTGAACCGAGGTGTGGCCTGGCCTCACCCCTGCTCAATCACTGCGTGGCCACCTTTTGGTGCTGAGGTTGTCCCCGTTCAGCGCCTCGGCAGGGCAGGGAGGGACAGACCTCATCAGGTTGATATTAAACGTGTCCTCAGTCTGATCCAATGAAAAGCACACCAAGAAAAGCGCACCTGCAGCATTAACTTTAGACAATATAGTTCTGAGAGCAAATCTTACACCCTGAGCTCTACTGACTAGAGACTGCTGCTTACCCAGAGATCATCCCAGATACAACAGAACTGCTCGAGTGATTTATGTTGTTCCACCTAATTAAGCAACAAACAAAGGCAGAAAGGGTCTGTCTTTCCAGACTGAAAGAGTTTAATTCAATAAAAATAAAAGCTGATATCGCTTTAACTCTGGCAGATGCTCTGTGGAAACTGCTAGCAATTAAATGTTGTACAATTTTCAACCTGCTTGTTTTGATTTGGCTTTGACTGGCTCTGAGTTGAGAAATTTCGGTTTTAGTTATTTCTGAGTTTACACATCATCTGTCAAGAGTGTGAAAATACATCTCTCTTGACAGTACAACAGTTGGATATAAAATAAAAAGAGCAAACTTTTCCACAACTAGTACTACTCCTTGGTTTCACAGCAATACTGTAGCACATGACTGGATTTAGTACTCAGCTTACCTTCAGAACCTCCTTTGAACATTCTGATTTGTAACCGTGCAATTAAAGTAAAACTTAAAGGTTGTCATGTGAACTTCACTGCTCCAGGCAGAGGGTTTCCAACGCTCGCTCCGTGGTGCGGCGGAGCACTGCTCTTCTACGCTCGGGCTGCCCTGTGCAAACAGAGCCCCACCACTCCTGCTCCCCCTGCTTCGGCAACTTGGCTCTGCCCTGCGGGTCCCTGCGGAGCCACCTCTCTTTGCACCAGCCCCAGAGCCAGGTAAAGGCCCCACCAGGCCCACTGGCACGTGATAAACGGGCAGGCTCGGCCAGCTCTCCCTCACGCTCTTGCAGTGCCCACATTTCAGTTTCTTTCTGTGTTGCAGGGTCGTGGCTTCTGTGGATTGAGAACTTAAAGCCTCAGAGAGCGCGGGGGTCCGCAGGCGGACTGCAGAGACAAACGCCAGCACGGGCATCTGGGCGCTTCAAAAGGTCACTACCGCCTGGAAAAAGGCCATAATTTCTATGCATTTCAGGACACTTAACACCTGCATTAAGCACCTGAGGGAGTGTTCACACTGCCCACCTTGGCTGTTTGCGGCCTGGGCAATTCCAAACACGGTGCAGCCTTTAAGAATCAGTGAAGTAAAGCATAAATATATATCCTATAGCCATCTCTTAGGGCGTATTTGAGTCAGTCCACTTTCTGCCCCACCTACAGACTCCTGTGAACACCTCTACACAGCCAGAGGGTTGTATTTTAAGGTCACACCCAGATTATGAGGCTTCACCTGGCATGCACATATCATCACGAAACCTGCCCATGAAACTCCATAGGCAAAATAAAAAGGCGTAATTACATTTTCCCCGTTCAGTGAAGAAATAATAATTCCTTTGATGGATTAATTCAGGCCATCAGGCTTTCTCTTGAATCCCACCCAGCAAGATCCATTTTCTAAAAACGAAGATGCTTATCTTCCTAATGAAGTCATGAACATCATCTGACATGCTGAGATGTATTTTACAAAATCATCTTCCCTCTCAAATAAGAAAGCATTCAACACAAATAGGAAAGGCTGAGACCCTACCACAAAGATCACCCGTTTGCTCTGAGCACCCAAAGCCCAAACACACCCGAACAAACGCTGAACAGCTCCATGAATGGAATTCCTCAGTGCTGTGCTTCTGTTTCCCCTGCTTTCCCTCTGAGACCAATCTGATTTCAATAAGGCCTGTGCATTCCTTTCTGCTTTGAAATCTGGCTGTGCTGAAG
>NW_009726501.1:11679-11994 GCF_000703405.1 Apaloderma vittatum | reverse complement strand
AACCACACCAGGAAGGGTGACTCCACCACTGCCCTGGGCAGCCTGTTCCAATATTTGACAATGCTTTCAGTGAGGACAGTTTTCCTAGTATTCAATCTAAACCTCCCCTGGAGTAACCTGAGGCAATTTCCTCTTGTCCTATTGCTTGTGACTTGGTTGAGCAGACAGACCCCCACCTTGCTACAACCTCCTTTCAGGGAGCTGCAGAGAGCGATGAGGTCTCCCCTCAACCTCTTTTTCTCCAGCCTGAACCACATCAGTTCCCTCGGCCGCTCCTCGTAAGATGTGGCTGTTCCATACGAGACAGGGGCTCCT
>NW_009726501.1:0-11568 GCF_000703405.1 Apaloderma vittatum | reverse complement strand
CAGGGCCCTCTGCGCTGAACCCAGAGCGGGTGTTGAGCAGCCAGGGCTGTCGCAAGCTGGCAGAAACAGCTTGGCTTCTGCCTGTGTTGGGGCTTTCCCAATGCCCAGCCTGAAGGAAAAGCAGACAGACGGCTCAGCAGACATGGACAGTAACTCACGCCACCTTTGGGAGCAGGCCCCCGCAGAGCAGACAGCACCACGGAGCACCGGTGCTCAGCCTGGTTCTCCGATGACTCCTCAGGCCCCTGTTTCTTTTCAAGGAAAGGAACCAAGCACAGAACCTGACAGGAGCAAGGAGTCATCCCCGCCTCCAGCTCCTCCTTCAAGGAGAAGGGCCTAGGCAGAATTCCCATCCTCCTTTTCTTCATCCCCGTATAAAACCAGCCTTCACACCTCTCTCTTTACACCAAGCTTTCTCCCGCTGGTGAAGGGGGAAATTCTGCTCTCCACTGGTACACCCAATAACCTGCCCATCCAAGCCACCTCCAGAAGCAGCAACAAGACGTAGTGGTGTTTGCTGTTATCTCTGCTGCTCTGGTTTTGCACCAGTTTCCCACACTTCCCAACCCCCTTCGTTGGGGCATTCACAGAGGCAGTCCCAGACACTGCTTTTCACTAAAGCCAAAGCCTTCACTTGCGAACAGTAGTTGGAAACATTCTAATATTCACCTTTCTTCAGCAGCTTCTTAGTGAGGATCTCAAGCCTTTCTGTAAACTGGAATGAGTTAAACCTCAGAGGCCCTCCTTATATTTGGTGTTACAGCTCTTTTGCAGCTGGAAGAAAATACTTCAGCTTGGTTACGTGTCTCGCCTGGAGCCATGCAGTGAATCACTGGCAGAAAGAGGAACAGAACTCAAAAGCCCTTTAACTGCCAGCTCTGGCAATCAGACATTTGTCTTTCCTCCAGCCGTGGAGTTACTTAAGTCGGCATGCATTTAATACTCAACAAACACGTCTTCCGACTGCAACAGTAAACACTAAAATTCAGGTCTCGTTTAACATCTTCGTGCCTTCACTCTGAAACAGTACATGAGAAAGAGTCAAGGCAGAAAGATGCAAAACGTGCTCTCTAGTTGTGTGCACCTGCTCAGCCTGTCCCACGCCCACTGTCAGCCCCTGGTGGTGTCGGCCAGCTGGGATCCCCAGCCAGCCAGGGCCAACTTATAGCAGACACTTGGTCTCAGCAGACTTGTTTGGGCCGTGCTGGGCCCCACACACTTCTGCTGGGGTATGCAGATCAGCCCACTCTAATTGAAATTCTCTCTTCGTGGCAGACAGAAGCAGAGGTGGGTTGTGAGCAGAAGAGGTGGACAAGCTGGCCTTGCACAGTCCCACCTGCCAGGCCCCAGGCAGCATTTCTCCATCCATCTTAGCTGCTGTGTAGAGAGACTCCAGCTACATCCCAGCAGCAGCAGCCAGCGATGATGCTCAACCAGGCACTCACTGCACCCCTCTCCCCAAATGCTTCAGGCTGTCTCAGCAGCACACGTGGTGCCAGTGTCAGGGCACTCGGCTCAGCCTGTGGCCCAGACCCCATCCCACTGCTCAACCCTGCATCCTCTGCTCCTGTGACCCAGCAAGATGTGCCATTGTCCTTCCTCTCTCAGTTGTGCTGAGTGCCAGCAGCTGCTGGAAACGGTGAGCTGAGCTTTGTGAAGTTGACTTTGGGCACCCAGTAAGCAAATAGATACAGTAAGGATGCTTATCGCCTTGGGAACACGGCAAAACACAAACAACTAACGCAGCATGGAAATACCCTCCCTAGAGGGGCAGGCGAGAGGCCAGAGCACAGCACGCAGCTCTGGGGAATTTCCATGAGCACGACACAGATGGGCTCCACTCCAAAGTCCTTCTTGGTTGCCCATAACACAGCAACTCATGTTACTGTTGGTGAACCAGCACCAGCACTTGTGCCTTTACAAACTAGCAGTTATTGTGGAAATAACTAGAAGGAAGGCAGCATAGGCACATGGAAAATGCTCACCTTGTGGGCAAGAATCATAATTAAATACAAAGTTTTTAAGTTAAGTATTGAACTTTTCAGACAGACACATAACCTTCCCTACCTCCTGCCTTCTGAGACCAGAAAAGTCAAGTTTAGGTTCTTGGCTTGTGTTCAGATCCCAGTCCTGAACCATACAAACCTGTACCGGGTAGGAGCCACTCACTAAATCAAAACTCCACTTCCCTTTTCTACATCTATTCCATTTTGACTTAATATTTTAGAATAGGAATACATAGAATTAGACAGGTATTTTGCCAGGCCCTTTGTTTTAATCCTGACTTCTGTCTCAGGGAATGGATACCACAAGCAAACTTTCATGAAGTTGTGGAAGAAAAACTTTTGTAGGTTGTAGCCTATGAGCTCCTCCTTTTGCTATTGAAGCACAGATCAGTGGATTAGAACTCTGCCCCTTTGATTATCAGCTATTTAGTGAGATATTAAGATGGGTTTTATGTAACAAATTGTGATGGATCTTTCATCTCTTCCTTCCAGATGTCACATCACCTCTGGTAGCTCCTGTGAGTGATTAGTCATTCAGACTCCCCTCCTCAAGGCCAGCAATTGCATTTGAACATCACTTTGATTTTCTGTGAATAAAAGCTCACTTACGAGTCTGGAGGGATGCATTATTCATCTCCAAACTCCCCTGTCAATAATTTTAAACCTTTTATAGCTCCAGTCGTTTGGAACTAGAGCGCACAACTTTGACTCATGACCAAACAGGTCTGGTCAAATTCCTCCTGTGATCCCACGCAGGGGCCAGTGCTCAGAAGGGATCTCTTCTCTGCAGCTGTGTCCAGTCCTTCTCACAGATGCTTGTGTTCAGTCCAGAAGGGATTATCTTCCTTTACGTGTGCTGTGGATATTTGTACCTCCTACTGCAGCATGACACACACACGAAGAACAGGGCTATACACAGCTTGTCCTGGTGAAAAATGTATTTTCTAGGGACATTTGCATTGAAATACTCTCTTAATTTCTCCACCTGTGGCATGCCTTCAACTTTCATTGTATCAGTGGTGATCATGCACTTCCTTCTTCATCCTGAGGATGATCTTATATTGTCTTTGAGCTACAGAAGAGTACACATCTACAACCTTGGCTTTTCTGTCTTTTTTTTTTTAACCTCCTCTCTTGTACCTGAAGTCTAGATTAAGTTTAGGGTGTTTTTTTTCTTGCTGAAAACATGAGATATTTTACTCTGAGTGTTCTTCTGTTTTCCATTCAGACAGAAACAAGAAGGAAGGCATGAACACTCTTCATACTGTCTCTCTGGGTTTGCAAACTGTGCTTGCAAAAAGTGCTGGGTTTAATGTGGTCTTGTCAACAAGCTCATTCTCTTCAGCGAGTGACACTTTAGACTGTCATCTAGCATTTTTAATGAGGGATCCCTAGCAGGCTTCAGGGATTTCAACAGCATTTTAAGAGCCTTGCACAACTGCACTCTAACCAAGAGGGGCTGACATTCCACAAAGCGAAGCAGCCCAGTCCAGGGATTTTCATGCCAATCGTTCTCCTTTAATTTTACAAAAAGTGACTGCAGAGGGAACACACACGAACATTTGTCCCAACCTTAGTTGCTAGCTTCAAAACCACAAAAATAATTTCTTATAGCCACATTGTGCTCCTCTAACGCACACGTGTAAATTGTGCTTTGAAAAACTTCTGTGTAAAGAATTACATTACAATGACAAATCCAAATTTAAAGTTGAAAGACATTTTTAAGATTTACATTTCTTTCCTGGCAAAAAGACTGTCTTGAAAAAATACTTCACAAGCTTCTTCCAACTAAAGAGCATCTGTGGGGAGCTGCTGTAATTCTGAAGAGAGAGAGCTCTTCCAAAAGGACTTCCAGAAGCCCTCATTATTTACTCTCTCATACTTCCCTTTCTTTTCCTACTACCACATGTCGTAACGGACACACCATTCATAATAAAAGCTATGAAACACAGGTGATTTCTGACATTATTCCACCCAAATGTGACCTCCCTCCCCTCCTACAAGCATCACTGCCCACCAGTGCACTACCATCCACCACGAGTGCACTTCACCGCCATTACTGACTTGCAGAGGTGGTGGAAACATTTCCCCCAACATACTCAAAAGCCCTAAGCCAGTTAGGACACGGCTCTGGAAATTCAGCTCTGGGTTGAACCTGCTGGAGCAGGGGGTTGGACCAGATGATCCCCACAGGTCTCTTCCCACCTCAACCAGTCTGTAATTTTGAACTGGAGACCTCCACACAAGTTACCTGTGCTCTTCAGGGATGAGCCCAGTAACAACAGTGATACTGGCACGAGCTGCTTTCCATCTAGCTGCAGGAATTGGCATCAACTCAATGAGTTTTAGGTAGACCACGGATATAGGTTATGGTACAGCTGCATTGGTTCCAGCTGAGTCACAAAGGCCCCTCCAGGGCAAAAGTCTTTGTAGGCATCTATTCCTATTTTAAAAATCTAGACAACTAACTCAGGCACAGGTATCTAAGGAAAATGCAGAGAATTCCACCTATTTTGGTGACTGCTGGAAAAATTCTACCGGCTGTGCAGGTCACAGCTCAGAATTGCTGGGTTTTACAGCAGTCTCAATAGACGAAGGCGGAAAAGGGTAAGGAGTGAGATGCAGCCCAGATGAAAGAGAGAAGAGCGATGGTAGACAAATGTGTCATGGCTTGTCACATGTATTTTGTGACACTTGAGTGCAAGAAAGCCTGAGCATAAGGGACCAATAGAGCAGAAAGCATGTAAACCGTTAAAACACATTTTCTGCTGAAAGTTGGCAGCTTTTCTAACCAGGCTATTTTTTAGAAACTGCTGCTCTCATCTGTGAAGTCAGAAATTGAACTGAGGTAAATCTCCAAATAACAAAATGGTATTTGGGCTCAACGTTCCATATTTTTTTTTAGGCTTTTGCGTTTAAATCAATTCCCCAAGACTTTAGAAGTTTATGAGGTGGTTCTGAGATTTAACCAGTCCTTGCTGCCATTTAGGGGTCAGTCTAGCCACGTCTGAGCTAGCCTTACAGAGTTTCTCTGAAGCTTTGAGAGAGCAGGAGGCTCTTCAGCCCTGGGATCAGGCTTACTAAGCACATGGAAATTACAGTGGCGGACAGCGGTAGCAGTTAGCTCAGAGCCATTCACCACACGTGTGACATCAAGTTTGCTCCCCGTTGCCCCAAGCACACCCCCTACGTTTTTCTCAGTTTACTCCAGTACCAGCAAAGGTCTTATTTTTATGAAGAAATGCAACACACTGCAGAGAGGGTGGGGAGGGCCAGTGACACACATCCCACAGGGACTTGTGCTGAAACTCAGAGGCCTAAAGGCAAGTCTTTTTCCCATTCAACTGAGACCTTTGCTCCTCCCACATGAGAGAGGAAATCTCATGCCTCTGCACTACTTGCTCCTTTGCCTCTTGTCCAGAAAAAAACCAAAAAACCCAATATAAAAGGATTGCATTAAGTCTGTCACTGGGAAAAGATAATTTTTCCAGATAGATACAGCCCTTTCCTGAGTTACTGAAACTAAAATACTCTTTAAAAAACCTCAGGATGAAACACAGAGAGTAAGACCTAACTTCATGCCTTGATTTTTCTTAAGTTTTTTGTGCAACTCTACATTAGTCTGAGCTGTGTTGCCTGGAACAAAAGCTCCTTGTGGTCTGAGTGATCGATTTTAAACTCTTCTCACACTGCAGAGTCTAGCAAGGCTTTTTGTACATTTTCCACATTTCAGTATGAACAACTTCAGAGGAAAACTTCCAGAAATTGCCATTCTGAGTTGCAAAACCTCAGATAGTCACAGACACTCAGTGCATCAGGGACAGTTCTCTGGCAAATTTGAGTGTTATTTTTCTGGAATAAGTGATCAAGTGACCTGCTGTGAGTCAGTCACCACTGTACAAGATATACAATATTTACCATTAATTCAGACCAGCTCAGAACCATTAGCACTAAGCTCGTGCTGGTGCATTGACTGAGCTGGAGGAAAGGCCACTGATTTCTAGCACCATACCTCGGGGAAAGATGAGGATTCGGAGGACTAACTGGGGCTGCAAAGGGACTCCATTTCATAAAGCATTTGGTGTTACCTCCTCCTTTAGCCTTATCCAAACACCAATCCATCTTTCCTGGGCACAAAGGAACACAGCAAAATCAGAACCACACCAAGGACAGTATGTGCTCCTAAATCATCAGCTCAGGGCCTCGCTACAACTTAAAATGAAGTTACCAGACACAAGGATTATCTCCATGGCCAGAAAAATAAAGCACAATACCCTGGCTAGGAAGACAGGCTGCCTTGACTTTCATTCTTTGTCACCTAATTGCTGTCAGAAGACAAGCGTCGTGGAAACCAGTCCCCAAACACGTAACAGTGCCACCACTTTTTCTTAAGCGCCTTTTTCCAATGGCTAACAAATTAATGCATACGACTCGCAAGAATTGGGTCTGAGCCACATTTCCAAAGGCAGAAAGAGTGCATAAAGACAGCTCCAGTACGAAGCAGAAAAAGATCTTTGTGGAAAACCGAATTCAGCAACGTTACCAGGAGCTTCTGACTCAGAGCTCCATTCCACTCCACTGTACACTCAACCCCCCCCCGCCACATACCTGCCAAACCAGAGCGATTCAGCCCACTTGGGGCTCTGCCCTCGGCAGCTGGACAGAGGATGACAGATGCAGCTGTAGTAAAGCAACATTCAATGAAGAAATTTTTATTTCAGGGTTGTAATTAAGCCGTACTTTGTCACACTGCTGGTGGCTGAGGCAGGAAGGCTACTGATGAGTTGGACCAGGAGAAACACAGATGGGATCAGGTTGTTATTCCACTTCAGTCCAGTTCACGGTGGCCTGAGTCAACCTCAGACCAGTTTAACTTAGCTTTTTCCTTGCCTGTTTCTGCTGCCCGGCAGGTATCCCAGACAAAAGGGCTGCTTGCATCACTGTGACACAGAGAAGGGTGCTGTCTCCGACCATTAGCACGAAAGTGTTGCACAGGCTGCAGTCTTCTGGGGGCTCTTGGTACAGTGGAGGGGGGCACTGTTACAGTGACAAAAAGTGCAAGACCCTACTGCCAAAAGTTCCGCCTCCAAACAGCATCTCAGGCCTGCTGCTCCCACTGTCCCTGCAGTTAATTTGGTTTTCCTTGTGCGGCGACACAAAATACATCACGTGCACTTCAAGCAAAAGATTTAAGCACTTTCAGTTTAGCGTCTGCCTCCTAACCAGCTCCCAGGTCGGCATCTCTGCTTGCTGAGCCGTTCAACGGTGAGCTGACAGCTCCCTCCTCTGTCGGAAAGCGCTAAAAGCAGCCTAAAAATGTGTCTTGTCACTTCGAGCAGGCTACTTAATATCAGAGGATGTCAAGCATTTTCTCCCATTTTTTGCATGTAGGTAGGCAGAGACTCCAGGACAGTTTCCTAGTGGTACAAGACTCCCCGGCCAAATGCACCAGGCACTACTAAAGCTTCAGTTGTCATCCTGCCCTGCTGCAGCTGATTTGGTGAACCTTACAGCCAGGAGCAGGGCTCAGCCAGGATCTCCTTTACCTTCCAGCTGTATAAGCACACGTCAGGTGTCCTGCTCTGGTCCTTCTGTGAGCTGTCTTGTCCAGAATGTAACATCTAGCAGGAACGCAGCAGAGCAGAGGCACTGTCCTGTTCTGGCCAGACTGGAGGTTCTTGCAGGCCACTGGCAAGTCTGTCCTTGCTGTCCGTTAGTCCTCCTCTCCCTCATGTGCGAAAAATAGTGGATTTACTAGGTGTTTAATGGCAGGCTGAATTCATATATGAAGATTTGCTCCCAGTAGGATGTTAGCCCTGATGTGTTCCCTCTGCTGACAAGCCAGCCTGGGAGGTAAGCAGAGCGTGGCATGTGCTGTACACTCACGGCTCATGCAGAGTTTTGAGTCTAAGGGCTTTTTTGCTGGTTCTTGAAGCAAAACCAGATTGGGGGCGTGGACTTAATGGAAAGGCGGATTTTGAAATACTAGTAAACTGGTGGGGAAATTTAATTATTTCAGGAGCAAGTTGCATCAATATACTCTGTTCAGTTTGCTCTCTAAAACTAAGATGGGAAACTGGTTTTATTTCACTTTCTCATAGTATAATTCACAAGAGCTCTTCCAAATATTTTTAGATTCAGAAAACAGAAAGAAAACAATCAAATTGCCTTAAACTGCACAAAAAGAGTTAATATTAAATGCCTTACTGTACAATCAGTCTTCCATACCCTTTCTGTTCTATATTCTAATGTTTTACAAAGCATTACAATGTTTGTATAGTAGAGTTATTGCTGGATCCTAGTAAACATATCTGAATTTTGTTTGTTCTGCTCCATTTAAAAACTGCAGTTCTGGATAAATTTGGTATTTGAGCAGCAACTGAACTTCACTGGACTCACTGCTAGTCGAACTGCAGATTTTTCTGACAAGGTTTTAAATTCAATTAAGCCTCTCCACACATACCACAAGGTAAACTTAGCTTCCTTGCATTTTCTTGCCTTAGCAGCTACTGCACACTTAAAACCAGCAGAATGCCACGTTCAAGCTTAAAGCAAAGGTGCTACGTTGGTTTGAAAGAAGTTAAATAATTGTGAATTGAAATTCAAGGCAGCTTTCAACTGAGACAGAAGTGGAAAGAATTGTGCAGAAAAATAAATGGCTTGCATCAAAATGATAGTGAAATATAGGAAAGGTTTTCAGAACTGCATGAAGAGCTGCTTGTGCCCTGTTTGTGGGAGAGAGGAAGGTAGGACATACTGGGATTAAGGGATGAGCTTGTGAAAGTCACTGTTGTCTGAAGCAGTCACACCCAAGAGCCAGCCAGAGTCTCCAAGAGATACTTTTGGATGCACATTCCCAAGTAGAGATGAGAGATAAAATTCAGCTCAAGTAATAAATCATCACGAGGAGACCAGGAGGATCCTGCATTCCCCCTGTGCAGATCAGAGGCTTTGGATTTCCCTGTCCTGTGAAAGCCAGCCCTTTGCAGAGCACTGGAGTTCTCTCCCTCGTTAGGGCTATCGTGACAGCAACACGGACCAACATAGCACCCACAGCCCATCTGCAAGCTGATGCCTCTGGAGAGGCACAAGGGAGTTAACTGCTACAGCAACAGGGAAGAAATGCCAAAGGACTGGCTTCTGAGGTGGCCACTTCCTTTAGGACTTCAGAGATGTGACTTGCCCTTCAGGCTTCTTATGTGTGAGACAAGTCAAAAATTAACTTCATCAAGGCCTGCACTTGGCCTAAATGCTGCATAAACTGGGGAGAGAGGAAGAACTATGTCCTAAACAGAAGAAATAGATTTCCTTTTGGTTTGGACTCTGCTGCTTTTACATAATTTTTTTTTATACTGGCACCACTGGGAGAGTTCTCATTTGCTTCATTAGACCACCTATGGGGAACCCGGGAAGACACTTAACATGTCTGGAGTGGCCTGACCTGCTAATTTTCATCCTCGGTGAATCCGAGCAGCCTGGGTTCAGATGGAAGTTCTTGACTTTAAGAGGAACTGGATAACCAAATTGGCTTGGAAAGTTAAGTTGTTGGGGATGGTTTTTTTCTTCTCTTACAAGGACACACAGACTCCATCATACAAATACATTTTTACTGGGGTAGACAAATGCTTCATGCTGCTCAACTTACAATTCTAAAGCAAAGACAACATTGACATACCATCATATTATGTTGGTATGTCTGGACACTGGGAATGGTACCTAGAAAAAATTTACAGAAGCAAGTTATGATCCATTTAACTGACAGAAAATATTTGAGCTGGGTAAGTTATGGAAGGACATTTGCTAAATAATGCCATGCTGTGGTGTTAGAAGCTGTCATGGTTTCCTAGCACTGAAACTACGTTTGCTCTTCAATCAAGTGTATAGACTGACTAAAAATACATTCCATGTTACATTCCCCGAGGAAAAAAAAAAATCGTAACAGCTACTGCTTCCTATTGTTTCCTCTCAGATTTTGTTGTCCTTTTTTCTGGTAGCTGTAAACACACGTGAGAGACTGCCCAACTTAACTGGAATTGAACACAAAAGGCATCTCTGCAACAAAAATACCTGCAGAAGATATTATGGATTCTTTCAGATGTTCCTGGCTATCAGTTAAACAAACTTTTTTCCCTGGAAGGACTCTTATCTTGGCAAAAAAAATACATTGGGAGTGAAAAAAATACTTACATTTATGACCAAATTAATTGTTTCAGAATACGTTGCTTAAACTTAGAATGTCTTCACATGTTACGCAAAAAGAGCTGCACTTCTCTACCAGCTTCTCATTCTGGAAGCTGACGTCTAGTACCATCCTCATAGCTGGCAGTAGAGATGTTGGCTACCATACGCCTGAAAATCAAAGCTCTTGATCCATTAAAAGCCCTATTTACCAAATTGGGAAAAAAGCAGCTGCTGAAGCACTTTGATTAACATGATGCCTACCTGAAAAGTGCCCACCTGAGAGAACAGGACCTGGAGCCACAGACCCATCCAAATCCAGAGAGCTCTCTGCCTTGGGCGAGGAGATACTGCATATTCCTATGACCTAGTAATAACAGACTTGGCATTAGAGGCCCACCATGCTGATGTCCAAACAACACAGGTAATTTCACTATCAACTTCAGACAAATGAACTTTTGTCTCAGTATTCTCATCATCTCAGAGGCGAGGCGCACCTGTCACCCTATAGGACAAACTATCATAAGGCCTCATAACCACGCACACTGTCAACTTGTCTATAGAGAATCAGTACCAAGCTGTGTGCATTAAAACCAGTGACCAGATTGTATCAAATGTTTGCTTGATTAAAAAAAGTCACCTTCCTTGAAATGCTTCAGAGCGAGCCAGTCCCAGAGACATGCTTACTGACAGGGGTTAAGCAGCTCCTTACTCTACAGACACCAGAGCGCAGTCCATAAAAAGGTCAGTCTAAAGTTAGTTGGCAACGTCAATGCTGTCAAATAAGGAGGGAACGGGAAGAGACAGCTATTAACAGGATCACATACTAGGACTGGCACAGCACCCAGTTTTCTTTAGTGGAACTCAGATTAAAGAGGCTATCTCCAAATGCCAGCTAACAGCTACCACACCTGTTGGGCAAGGGACCCTTGAAAGGTGTCCAGAGGCCGTGTGTCACCTGCGTCCTCCATACACTCAAATTCCCTTTTCAGTAAAGCGATGCCCAACTCCCCCGAAGTCCAGTTCCACCTGTTGAACCTTCTCAGGTGGGCAAAGCAGAAAAGAAGGCAACAGATGGAGCAGCACCCTTCCTCCAGGACACAAAGGAGGCACTGCATCAACCATGGGGACTCTGCATCCTGAGGTGAGGGCGACCCTTGCCATCAAGCACACCAGAAATAAGACCCTGGCAGCGAGATGTGGCACAGTCTGGCCCTCGCTCCTGTGCCGCCTGCCAGCCCCTCGGCTTCCTCCAGCAGCAGAGCTCACGTGCTCAGCGGGAAAAACAACAAGGAACGAACTCCCAGCCCCAACAGGCTCGTCAGAACGGCCTGGAAGCAACGGGCCGCCTCGATACAACAAGGCCAGGAGAGCCGCCTTCCTC
>NW_009726500.1:30761-41860 GCF_000703405.1 Apaloderma vittatum | reverse complement strand
TTTTTTCCCCGCTGTAGTTCGTGTAGCTCAATTTTTTCTGCCGTTCCACAGCTTTTGGGCTTTCCCGTTTACTTCTTATACAGATGAGAATAGATTAATACTTCCAATGTTGGGCAATTAAATGTTACCAGAAAGAAAGCGCAGAGTTTTTGGCACGGGAGATGATAGAAAGAGGAAAAGATAGCATTCCAACACGAAGACTCAAAAGATGTGCTTTGCCATTGTAGCTACTACTCATCCTCAGTTCTTACAAAACTTAAGACAGTTTTGTGGCTTCTCTTCTAACTGTGACTTTTGTAACAGTTCACATGGCCAAGATTTTCTATCCTACTCCACATACCAAACCATTTCCTGACTGAAGAGTTCCCAGGTGCTGGACACTTGGTCATACTAAAATAACTCTGTGCTCAGTAACCGATTTCTAAGAATCGCGTAGCTTTCAGCCGTATAATTCATTTCCCGTTCTAACTGCAGGTTACAATTGTTGGGTTTAGCTCCACAGGCATTTTAATTGGCATGTAAACTTAATTTCAATTGAATCTCAAATACTCATTTCATAAATTCACCAGAACAGTTTCTTTAATAACCATCTGAGCTTTCTTTGTGCACTGATTCTAAAAAGCACCTTACCAGATTTGTTAAAAAGCAGACATATTTTTGCATTCTCTCCAGAGTTCTTAATGAAATAGCAATCAAAGAAACAGTTGGGACTTCAACATGGCTTTCCATGTGGAGGGGCTAGTGGCCATAGTTGTATTCTACCTGGCTATCCTGGCAGTTGGGATATGGGCTGCTTGGAAAACCAAGAACACCGGCACCGAAGGAGATCGCAGCGAAGCTATTATTGTCGGTGGAAGAGACATTGGCTTGCTAGTTGGTGGATTTACAATGACTGGTATGTAAAAAAAAAAACCACAACCTTTTATTTTTTTCCTAACCAGCATATAACTTGTCAGTTTTCCATCTGAATGAAGTGTAATTTCCATGTTGAATAATGCAAAATGGAGAAAATATATATTTTTTCCCAGTTGCTGCTAACATTGTTTAGTGAACAGCCAAATGTAGCATCTATATAAAAACAAGAAAAATTTTAGAATCATACAGGAACAACATGTTATAATTTTTATTCATTTATTTCAATTAATCTGTAGAATCTATATAGATTAACAAGAAATCCAATTTTAAAATAGTTGTTATTGTTATTAAAGCCATGCAATTTTGTGAATTATTTTTGTTCCAACTGAGTAAAACAAAGTTTATATGGAAAAAGATGGGAGGGTGGGGCTGCAGTATCAGTTGAAACTGTTTCTAAAAGAATATTTACATAGATTCAAACTTGTGATTCCATTGATTTCATCAAATTTATTTTGATGATTCTTTTAGCTTCTTTTACAGCAGTTTGACTAAATAAATAATACATTCCTGTGAATAGTAGTATCAGTAGGAAAAGCCTGGGTGAAAGAAGAGTTTTTCACTAATATTGTAAAGAGTGCTGTCTTACTCCCAGTCAGCCAAATCAGGTGTCTTACCTGGGTAGACAAGATATTCACAATATGTCCCAAAATCTCAAGTCTTACAGCAAATATACAGGATCAGAACAAAAATATATTATAAGAAGAGTGAATTGACCCATCATTTTTATTAAAGAAATTTAAATTTTAAACATAATTATTTTTTATTTATTTTATTTATTCTAAATCCTATCAAGGTAAAGCCCTTTCAATTGCCAAAATGAATTTATCAGTTTATATTTATGTTTTGATATTTTGCCCTGTTCCAGTTTCACAATTATCTGATAAGGAAGAGACACATTAAAAATTTGGGCCAATATTCTACATTCTTTAATCAAGAGAAATTCCTATCTCCTTGCAGAAATATTTTGCTCATTTAAAAAATTAGCATATTTGAGAGTATTTGAATATTGGGTGAAGAATGTTTGTAGAGGTCAATAACAGAGGCAGATGTTCTCCTCATCACACTTTGTTTATTGTATCATGCATCCGCTGACTACTGTGGCATCAAATATGATGAGATTCAGCTCAGAGCAAGAACTAGATTGACTGTCTTCTGGTAAATGAAATGATCTCAAACACAAGGAAACCAGAATATTTTGCACCGATGCTGCTTGCCACGAAACTGTATTCATTAAATCGGGTGAGTGAAGACAGAACAAGATATTCCCTGTGCAAGCGGTTATGACTAATGGCTTTGCCGGTGGAAGAAGACACAAATCCTAGTCTCCTTAATCTTATTTTGCAGGAATATTTTTTGTAGCAGCTGAGGCAGAGATGAGACTTGAACTGGGGCTTCCTATATAGCAGTCGATTTCTATAACCACCACAACTGACATCCACATACGCTCATTCCATTTCATGCAACCTCTAGAGATGGTGCAGTATATTATCTCTGCAGCAGAATATCCAGATGGTCCTAAAACTTTTGTGCAGCTTAAACACTCACGGATTTTATATGGTTAAGATTCATATACTTTCGCACCTCCACCCTCTGTAATTATGGCAATTAGAGCTTGAGATGGCAAGTAAATTACAGTTTCAGTTTTGGGGAACGACCAAATTAGTTGTGGGCACAAGTCTACTGCATCAGGGATTAGCCTGAGTTTTGTCTTGGTGAGGGTGATTGGGATACTTAGTTTGTAAAGCCATGACAAAATAGTTGGAAACCTAAGTTGATCAAAATTTGTAATGATTTTTACTAAATGGTCACGTTGTTCTAAGGCATATTTGCTTCTTTAAAAATTATAAACGAAGATTTTGTACCTCATAACTTTACCTGCAGAGATATATGGCTATTCCAACATAGTCTTTATGTTTAACAGTTTTAATTGTCCAAATATGAATAAAAAGCAAAGCCTAACCCATAAAAGGGAAAAAGGAATTTTTAAAGATCTCCAAAAGGGATATTGTTCATATAGACCTGAAGTACTTTGGGCTACAAGAGAAGGCCTAATTCTGACTTTCTTGCCCCAAACGAACAATACTATGTTCCGCAGCAGTTTCTAGGGCTACTTGGTGAGGAGGATGACAGAGCCTAGCTTATAAATTTAAAATAAAATTCAGATCATAAACATTCGTAGGGGTGGCCTCAAGATTCCTGAGTAATTATAGTTGATTTTCTAAACAGCATTGAAAAGCCCTAAAGCAAATGCACTATCTATGAATAATGGCTATGGACATATTCGGGTGTATACGATGACCCCGAAGAAGCAGCTGTATGAGCTAGCGACTGAAAATCCCGAACATGGAGCCTATTGAAGGCTGAGCGTGTCGGCAATAGACAGAGTGAGAAGCCTGAAATGTGGATGGATCACAACAGCTCTTATTAAAATGAGCTAACATAGTACCACAGCAGACATGCCCTTAACCTCTGCATCATTTTTACATAATTATAGTTTAAATGCTGCATCAAATGCGTTCCGTCATTTGTGGGTGAAATTCTTAAGAAGTGGTGTCTGCGACAAACTTGAGTCTATTCTGATTACCGTGATGGAGTTTAAACCCCAAAGGAAATATTTGAGATTATATAAATGACTGCTTACAAACATACCAAAAAGACAGTAAGATATTAATGTCATTTTTTCAGTTTAGTTGGATGGAGGTGCATATCCTTCCACACAAAAAAAACAACCCCCAAACAAACAAAATAACAACAAAATGTTACAAAATTTTTTTTTTTGTAAACCG
Source organism: Apaloderma vittatum (assembly GCF_000703405.1). Taxonomy (NCBI): domain Eukaryota; kingdom Metazoa; phylum Chordata; class Aves; order Trogoniformes; family Trogonidae; genus Apaloderma; species Apaloderma vittatum. The sequence goes on along the minus strand of NW_009726500.1, from coordinate 38,159 downwards.
TAGGTCAGTCTTTTCCTTTTACAGAACCTGGTGATTTGATTCAACAATTTGAGTGCTCAGACAAGGGATCCTTCATACAGAAGTGCCCAAAAGTATGATTTTCTAATATATATCAATATACATAATGAAATCTGAGATTAATTTCTGTGTTCCTCGTATGAACTAGGAGCAGAATTGCACTGCATAGTCTCAGTATTTGTCTGATCATTTTTTAGGGTGCATGTTTTAAAATGATGTTTGTATTTGCTGCATTTTTGGTCCTTCAGAGGGCAGGCAAAGAGAGGATTAAAATAGATTACCACATGAGTGTTTCCACAGATTATTATATTTTATATTCTTTTGTCTGATTTAGAAAAAAAACAAAAAGAATTTCACCAAAAAATGTATTAAACTAACTTTAAATTGTGGCTTAGCAAACTGAGGATCAGAAAATTAATATCTAAGGTTGAAATCCCATCCCATCATATCCCATTATTTCTTTCCAAATGTGTTTACTCATGTCAACATACACGCTGACTACCCATTCACCCCCTCAGAAAAAGTCGTATAGCTCCTTCCTAGAGCTTTGGGGTCCTTGGCAGATGTTCCAGAACAGTCATGTGCACACAAAAATTAATCAGCAGCTGGTTTTCAACCTCCAGTCCAGAAATCAACAAATTTAATTGAAAATAAGTGCTAAATCCCTCATGCCACCTTACCCAGCAATACCGATCCATAGGGCATTGTTTCCCTTCAGCCAGGGGAGGGGAATGGCCACTGTAATGTCCCACAGAAGTGAAGTGGCCTGTTCCCCCCACCCAAAAAAAAAGAAAGGGAGTGACGCACAGCATGAAAGTGCCCCTTAGAGAACACCCACCACTTCGGTAGCAACATCAAGCAAATGCACGCCAGAGGTTGAGGCTTCCCCTTGCACCACAGCTGCAGTGATGCTGGACATCTATCCTTGTCTGTGGGATATTATTTCCCAGCTGGAAGCTCATATAGTTCATGCAGAAATAATGCACATCCTTTTCCCGGGGAAGGAGACAAATATAATATCCTTTCTGAAAAATTAATTTTGTGACTGTGAACAGGTGCTTACAATCTATTCCATAACTCTGTGCTGCTTGAGACACGACAGGCAGCACACATGCCAGGTAGTCAGGGACTCAACAATCAAGGGCTCAATGACTGGATGGAGATCAGTGATGGATGGTGTCCCACAGGGGTCTTTACTGGGACCAGTACCATGTAACATCTCTGTTGATGTCATGGACAGTGGAATCAAATGCATCCTCAGCAGGTTTACCAGCAACACCAAGCCGTGTGGTGTGGTTGACATGCTGGAGGGAGGGGATGCCATTCAGAGGGACCTTGACAGGCTTCAGAAGTGGGCCCATACAAACATCATGAGGTTCAACAAGGCCAAATGCAAGATCCTGCACATGGGTCAGGGCAATCTCAAACAGAAATACAGGCTGGGTGATGAGTGGATTAAGAGCAGCCCTGTGGAGAAGGACTTGGGGGTACTATTGGGTAAAAAACTGGACATGAGTCAGCAATGTGCACTCACAGCCCAGAAAACCAGTCTCATCCTGAGCTGCATCAAAAGAAGTGCAGCCAGCAGGTCAAGGGAAGCGATTCTCCTCCTCTATTCTGCTCTCTGTAAGACTCCACCTGCAGGACTGCATCCAGCTCTGGGGCTTCCAACATAAGAAGGACATGGACCTGTTGGAGTAAATCTAGAGGAAGGCCACGAAGATCATCAGTGGGTTGGAGTACCTGCCCTATAAAGACAAGCTGAGAGAGTTGGGGTTGTTCAGCCTGGACAAGAGAAGGCTCTGGGGAGACCTTATAGTGGCCTTCCAGTATAAACTTTTACACAGAAAACCTGAACTACTCCTATATGAGAAGGCAAAGGCTTCTGAAGAAATTCAAAATGACATTACAAAAATCTAGTACTTGTAATGATCTGTCTGCCCTTGTTCAAATTAGAGACCCAGATTCATAAAACTTAATTATTAGAGAAAATCAAGAATCCCCCTGCAAACAGGATGAGATAAACTTTATTACATAATTTGTTATGAATTATTTTTGCAGATATAATCACAACATGTGTCTGTTAGAGATTTTCTTTCATATATACTGTAGGTCCCAAATTCTTAATTGTAGAAACTTACTTTCAAGGCAGAGAATCAATGCATTAAGGGTCTCCAAGACTGATATATCAAAAACACTGCTTTTTAGAGAGATAAAATCAGAAACATTAGAGATAGCACAGTTCACTTCTGGAATATGTCTTCAGGAAGCACAAAATTAAATGAGTCAAAGTTTAGAACTTAAATAGCAACACAAAACCATCAGAGAGGCCTTTCTGGAAGCATAGCATTTACAGATGCCAGTGTTTGCTAAATCTGCTTTGTGTAGCCAAAATATAAAATATAGTAAAGGTTTAAGGGCAAATTTTTTTTCATGAAGGCCCTAGTAAATGAAACATTCACTAAACTTTGGTTTAATTTATACACTTTAAGTTTTCGCAGCTGTGATGACTTCATCACTGTATGCTTATTGTTCTTCTTCAGATCCCCCTTTGCATCTCTTCCTTATTTCAACTAACACAAAGAAAATGTTGAAGTGCTTCATTCATTATGAACCAGTAACGGGAGACTCAACTCTCACATCTTCACTTACTGCACAGGCACTTAGATACCTTGATGACTGTCTCTTCTTTTTCATGCTTAGGTTGCATATTTTTTTGAATTAGGACCCTCTTTTATAGTAGGATGATACCTCTGGCACTTCTACAGTACATCTAATAAAAAATAAGAATATTATGAGTGATGACAATATCATTCTACAATGTAGGAGGTTTTCTTCCTTTGAGCACATTAAAGACTCTTTCACCTCTTCTTTTTCAGCCACATGGGTTGGAGGAGGCTACATCAATGGGACAGCAGAAGCTGTGTACGTGCCAGGCTATGGTCTAGCTTGGGCTCAGGCACCTATTGGATATTCCCTTAGTCTGATTTTAGGTAAGCAAAGAAATAAAGCTAAGAGTCTCTCATTTTAAACAGTTCTGCTGACAAGTCCATTATTTCAAATGAAACAGCTGATGAAAGGATACCAAGGTAAACTGGATCCCTTCTGCTGATAGACTGGGCTGCTGAAAAGATAATCAGAAAATCACTATAAATACTTTGATATCTGAAGTCTCCTGAATGCCTTGCTAAGACGTATTTGGTTATTTCAAACAGTGATCCGTGGAGGTCACAATAAGAAAGGTTTTGTTGATTTTTATTTTGGTTTGGTTTGGGGGGGAGGTGGTTGGTTGGTTGGAGTTTTTTGTGTTTGGTTTGTTTTTTTAACTCTGTCTTCTAAGATCCATACATTCAAGTTCTCTTTAAGTGCCTATATGGTCTGGAACATGTTAGTATGAGAACACCTACAAATCTTGGAATTCAAGAGCAGCAAATATTCTTTCAGGTTAGGGAAGTGGTTATACCTTACAGATTTTTGGCAAATAACATCTAATTTTCTACTAATTTCTGTTGTCGAATTAGTCTATATCCTTAAAATTAGACCAAGCATCCTCTTAAATGCAGTACAAAACTCGAAATCACATGTCAAAATGCAAATACACAGCCCTAGTATATGCAGGGTCAGAGTGTAAAATACAGGTAGCATTATAATTTTTAATGCTGTGGCCTCTAATTCCTGAAATGTAATCTCCAAACTTCCTTCCTTTTCCGAAAAATAGTAGCAATAAAAGTTTATCGCCACATCTTAGCCTTGTGAGCCAGGATGAATATGCCACAAAGTTGCCAACCACATCCTTTCAGTTTGTGAACAGACCTTGTCACTAAGGCAACTGCTGATGCAACCATTTAAAAAGAACATTGTTACAGAAAAGATCCTGTGTTCTTCATCCTTCATTAATGTGATGGGTGTATTAGCCTTTTTAATCATACTTGATCTCTCAATCTATTTTGAGTCATTTCTTAAGGTACTCCCACTTAGTCTGTCCCTTTGTTTCCTCTGGTTGTTTATACAGGTCTTCTTGTCCTATTTATTTCTTCCTGTATAACTCGATTGCCTTCTTTCCCCCTCAGAAATGCTTTCCTATGACGTGCCCTGGTTCTCCTGTCTTCCTTCTCTTCCTAGATAGAAACCTTCCCCGTCGTAGATATTTCTCTCTGGCCAGCGCCAGCTCCGTTTCCATCCCTGAGAGCAGCTCTATATCCTATAATGAAAATAATAACAGTAGATGTCTGTCTGGAGACCAGCTGATGTCATTATGAGGTTATGAAGGTCATCATTCATTGATATCCTTAAGCGGTCCTTAGGATCCTAGCCACAAGCATCTTCTGACCCTTACCCTCTGTAAAATTGACACAAATTAATAATAGCCCAGAAGAGGTTGAGTTAGCACCTCCCCTCATTTCCAGCTGTTTTAAAAGATATCCGGACTTTTTTTCCTGGAAATTTTAATGGCCATGGCAGAGAAAAGAAGTCTGGATCATGTGACCGTATATATCTCTCTGCAGAGCACAGAGAGGAAAGCATTTCTGTGGCATGGTCTGTACGTGCGTGTTTGTGGGGATGGAGTTGTTTATCCTTCTTTAAAAAATATATAAATTATAAATATAAGGCTAGAAGAAATATTACAGCTTCAGACTGAAAGGATTTAAGGTTGATATAATCTTCGTGTTAGTTCAATGTTGTGCTGCATATCACTTTTCCTAGTTTTTCTAGCGATTTAGTTTTAATGGTTAGAATGCGTTAAATTTCCTTTGACAAGTGCTTAAACATCCCAATTGCTTATAATCTATTATAATGCCGGTGGCTCTTTTTTTTCTTCTTTTTTGTTGTCTTTTGTAATGATGACATAACAAGTAGAATAGGAACAGGATCTATGACGAATTCAAGAACAGTAAAAATATGCTGGAGTTTCTGCATCCAAACAACCTGCCTAAAGACAGCTTTAACATAAGCAGTGTAAGCCAGCATCTTCTGCTCAGAGAACTTACTGAAATGAAGAAATATGAGTGATAGAAGTCAATGCATAGAAATGTGGAAAATCTGCACAATACAATGAATGCATTACATATGGTGAAGAATCTAACTAAGGGTCACCAAATACCATACAGTAAATTTTATTGGGAACTGACTGGTTTTCCAGGTTTTTTTATTGCACTTTATAAATTGTCTTTCATCAGTTTTAGTGTGGTAGAAGCCTACTTGGTTATAGTTATGTGCAGATCTCAACTACACAGGTTTCCATAGAAGGGGTCTTTCAGCTTTCTTGAGATACATTTTTTTTTCCCCGGACAGAAAGAATTGGAGGACTGTACGTTAGAAAAGTGAGGCCTTTGCACATTTATGTACAAATCCAGCACACATGCCAGCCAAGCAGAGCAGGACTGCGATACATCAAAATTCCTAAACATGCATAAATTAAATAAGTGTATAACAAACATTCAGGGAGCCTGACACCTGCAGAGTCTGGAAGGCATCTGTGGGTGTAGTAAGGTTGATTTAAGAATACATAATAAATCTGAATTGTCCTGAAAGAATCAAATTTGCTATATGTGGACAAAAACATGTGTGAACTCATATTTCTGGCCCAGGAATCAGAGACAGTTTTTTTTTTCAGTGGAACCATGTGAAAACTCATGCGGAATTTTGCGCTAAGAATTAACAAGATTAGCTAGAAAAACCATTCCCTTAGCCTGATCCAAATTTAGACAGAACTGAGAGTATCCATAATGGCAGATTAAGTAAACTGAACCAGACCATAGACATTATTGGTGTGGGTGTGTTTACGTGACTCTGAAGACAGATTTAAGGTTAGAGGTCTTAGAGGATATTTTAACTGTACTTACTTCTTTAAAAAAAATAACAAACCAAAACAAACTAAAACTAACAGTAATACTATTTTTGTACCTTTAACTGACAATCAATGTTTTACTCCTTAATGGCAATGAATTTCTCCACTGCAGATGGTGTTTTATGCTACTTTTCTTTGCAGGTGGCCTTTTTTTTGCAAAACCCATGCGATCCAAAGGCTACGTGACAATGCTAGACCCTTTTCAGCAGCTTTATGGAAAAAGGATGGGAGGCCTACTGTTTATTCCAGCTTTAATGGGAGAAATGTTTTGGGCTGCTGCCATCTTCTCTGCCTTAGGTAAGCAATAAGCAGTATTAATTTATCACAGGTGGAAAGGATTAACAAAATCAGAAAAGCATTAAAATTCTGGCTTCAAATACCAACTATTCTAGCCAAATGATTCAGAGTGTGACAATTCTCAAGCCCCTGCTAACTAGTAATTAAACCTGGTAATGGTACCCCATTAATTATTTTGGTAATGGAAAGACACACAAGGTGTCTATTAATTTTCAGGTACCGTTAAGTTGTCCCTTTTCCAAGAGCATGAAAAGGTTTAGTAACAAATTTCTTTAACTGTAAGGGTGACGTGAGCGATTGCAAGTGTCCCTCTTATGTCAAGGCTGACCCAACTTCTCTTTTACACCACTGACATCACAGAAGCCAGTCAAAATTTCCCTTAAAGAGATGAAACATTATTGCCGATGCATCTAAACAAATTAATCCTTTACATATAGGAAATCCACATATACGGAACTTTCCATAGTGCAAATAATAGAAGCAAAAGAGATGCTGATCAATAAATTGAAGTATTGTTCAATTCTTTTTACTCAACAAAGTGAAGAAAATACTTAGGATTCAAGAAAGTATTTAGAAAATTAGTGGAACTGTGACTCTATAGAAAATCACCCAACTACTTATTCTGTCCTGAAAAAAAAATCAGTTTCCAGGGTTTTTAATTATATTTCAGGCCTGAATTTAGCAATCCCTTCAAGAACTGAGAAAGCCCTCGAGTTGAAGCACCAGTAGTTGACTTTTACCAGCTAATCATACTCATAGAGCATATGCATGTGGTAATGCTTTCAAGCACAAGCTATTTTAAACAGAAAATAAACTTTGAAGGTACTCTCCAACTGTGCTCTGATGAACTGCAAAGCAATAGGGAGCTTGTTTACCACAATTTCATCACAAAACCATTAGAGGACTAAGAACAAACTACATGCTGAGGTGATAGGAGTTGAGTAATTTGAAGAACACTCTGAGTATTTGGAATATACTTTCATTTTGATTGAGGATAAGCTAATCTGCGATACTTCAAAGCAAGAGGTACGAATACCTTTCTAGTAGGTTTGTATTGACAGCTGACAGTAAAACACTGTCAATGACTATGAAGATCTTTGAAAGGTTTGTTTTTAACTATTCTGTAAATAATACATTATGCCTCCTAATTTGCACACCTATCCTCAATGATGAATATTTAATCCCAGTACTCTTCATGTCTTGGTCTTCCTCATGATTTCTTGCTTGTCAGAGTT
>NW_009726500.1:0-30730 GCF_000703405.1 Apaloderma vittatum | reverse complement strand
AAGAGAGGGCTCACATCTTGTGAAAGAGATCTGAGTCTGTAATCTTTAAGCAATAAACTTTGAAGACTCACTGTACAACAAAACACCACCAGGCAGGTCCCTGCATCTCCTATCCACCGCACACCCTGTTGTGTTCTACTGCCAGAAATTTTCCATCTATCTGGTCAAGAATATTCATCTACAATACCTTCAAGGACTAAAAGTTATTGCAACATCCTCCATTTAATTTATCCTAATTAAGAGGAGATTTTTTTTATTTTAAAAAACAAACAAAAAACCCAAACAAACATGGTTTTAAAACACTGCAATCACTTGAAATACCTAATACATCTAAGGGAAATGTATAGCTGTGATCCTTGCTGCTGGGAGGGCAATACAGGAGGGCACAAGCAATTCAGGAGGTTTCTTGAATGCACTGACGGTAACTTCTGGAAATAATTGATCAGATGGCTGGTGAAGGGAAGTGCTCTGTTCAACCTGTTACTCACAAACAAGGAAGAACTAGTTGGGTATGTGAAGGCTGGATGCAGACTTGACTGCAGTGTTCATGAGATGGTGGTATTCAGGGTCCTGAGAGGAGGGGAAAAGACGAAGAACAGGACCACAACGGTGGACTCCAGGAGAGTATAGCTTTGTTTCTCCAGGCACTTGGCTGTAGAAATCATATGGGAGACAGCCCTGGAGAGGAGTCAAGGTGACCTGCTTGATATTCAGGGATCGCCTCCTCCAAGCTCAAATACAGTCCACCCTGGCAAACAGGAAAACAAGCAAAACTGGCAGCACACCTGCATGGATGAAAAAGGAGCTCCTGAGTAGATTCAGAAATTAAAAGGAAGCATTCAAGCAGTGGAAGCAAGGACAGGTGACCTAGAAGGAATACAGGACTCTATCAAAGCATGCAGAGAGGAGTTTAGAAAAGCCAAAGCCCACCTGGATTTGAACCTGGCAAGAAACCTGTATTTGAACCTGGATTGGAAGGGTAGTAAGAAAGGCTTCTATGAGCATATAAAGTAGGGAAAATGTGGACTCTTGTTGAATGGGACAGGGGACCTGGTGGCAAAGGGTATGGAACTCAGTGCCTTCTCTGCTTCGTTCTTTGCTGGTAAGATGAGCCTTCAGGAAACCCAAGACCCTGATAACTCTAGGAAAGTCCAGGGCAAGGAAGGCTTGCTGGAGGAGGATCAAATTCAAAAACATTTAAATTAACTGGACAGACACAATTTCATGGGAACTCATGGGATGCATCCAGTGAGTGCTGTGGGAGCTGGCTGATAGCATTGTAAGAATACTCTCAGTAACCTTCAGAAGACTGTAGTAATCAGAGGTGTTCCTGAAGACTTTAGGAAAACAAATGTCGCTCCCACTTTCAAGAAGGGCAAAAAAAAGGATACCAGGAACTAAAGGCTGATCAGCCTAACTTCAATCCCTTGGAAAGCAATGGAGCAAATACTCCTGGAAACTACTTCCAAACCAATGTAGGTCAGGAAGGAGATCAGGAGAAGTCAGCATGGATTTATGGAGAGGAAATAATTCCTGACCAACCTGACATCTTCTATAATGAGCTGACTGGCTGGGTTCATGAAGGGAGAGTAGGGCATGTTGTGGATTTCAGAAAGGGTTTTTTACACCATCTCCTGTAATATCCTTATAGACAAACAGATCAAGTATAGACTGGATAAGTGGACAGTGAGGAGAGTTGAAAACTGATTGAACTGCTGGTCTCAGAGGGCTGTGATCAGCAACATGGAAGCCACCAGGTGGCCAGTTACCAGTTGTGTACCCCAGGGATCAATACTGGGTCCTGCATTATGTAACACCTGTCCGATGGGACCAAGTGCATCTTCAGCTAGTTTGCACAAAATAAAAACTGAGGCGGTGCTGATAGACCAGATGATTATATTGCCATTCGGAAGGACCTCAATCAGCTGCCCTCAGGAACTTCATGAAGTTCAACAAAGGGAAATGCTAAGTCTTGCGCCTTGGGGAGGTACAACCTGATGTCCCAGTACAGGCTGGAGGCTGACTAGCTGGAAAGCAGGTTTGCAGAAAAGAGCCTGAGAGTCTTAAAAGGCAGTGAAGTTGACTATGACTCAGCAATGTGCCCTTGTGGTAAAGAAAGCAAATGGCAGCCTTGGGGCTGCATTAGAAGGACCACTGCCAGCAGATTGAGGGAGTCTCACGCTGGTGAGACTCATCTGAAGTGCTGGATCCAGTGCTCCCCAAAACAAGAGACACAGACATACTGGAGAGAGTCCAATGAAGAGGTGCAAAGATGATTAAGGGACTGGGGTATCTGGTATGTAAGGAAAGGATGACAGAGCTGGGACTGCTCAACCTGGAGAGGAGAAGACTCAGGGGACTCTTATGCACATGCATAAATACCTGATCTGGCAGTAAGGGGAGTGGAATAAAGAAGACAGAGACAGGCTCATCTGTGCACTGCCCCATGGCAAGACAAAAGACAATGGGCACAAGCAGAACTACAGGAAATTCCATTTCAATTTAATTTATTTTTTTTTCATTGGGAGAGGTCAAATACTGGCAGGAACTTGACTGTATAAAAGGTGAGAACCCTGGGCAGTTAGGCGCGCTTTCTGCCCACTGCAAAAAGATTGCTGCATGTGCCGTGGTTGTGGTTGTCACAGGACCGAAGGGTGGTGATCTTTCTTTTTCTATCACTTTCCTTTCTTTCTAGTCTTAACAGAAAACTATCTCTGGCAAGGTCAGCTCTTTTGCTCACTAATGGCTCTTCATTGTGAGGTGTGTTGATTGCGCAGACAACTGAAACACATCCTTGTTAGTTCTTTGTTGACTGATAAATAAAACTGGTGTTAGGATCTTTGGTGTCACTCACCTTAATCCTAGCCTGGGAATCTGTGAACCTGAGTAATTGTCCTGAAAGCTCACGACGTGACAGTTACCCAGAAAAGTTGTGACATCTCCATCCTTGTAGGCATTCAAGAATCGACTGAACATGATTCTGAGCAAATTGTTCCAGCTGACACTGCTTGAGTGGGGACTTGGGCTAGACAATCTCTAGAGCTGCTTTTCAGTCTCAGAAACTCTTTGATTCTATGAGCTCTTTTGCAGAGACTGACTGATCAGCTCAACAGTGTTGTTTGTTTTCAACAAACGAAATCTGCTTGGTGATGCTTAGAAAAGTTCTTGGTTTCTAAGTGGAGGATGGATTCTCCAGTTTGCAAAGAAACCTGCCTTTGTCCCATGCAAACAATTCAAGGACACTATAGAAGGGTCAGTGGGCAACTGTCTCTATAGCTGATGCCTCCTCTACTCCTTCATTGGTCAAAAGCGGCTAGCTCAGAGAGTAAGTGGAGAAGTGTGTGATATGTTTCAGCAGACCTCCCCAGTGATACGCTTGTTCCCATAAGGCTGCAACTCATCCAGGGAGGCCTCAGCTCTCTGTGTGTGGCTGCTTTTCTCCAAAAAAAACAAGAGAGTGTAGTCCTTCCAGAGCTTGAGCAATGCAAGGAAAGGCTATTGAGACCCTTCACTCTTCCATTTTATAAGAACCCTTTAAATGATAGATGCTAAACGTAGACCAACAGGGGCCTTCCTTTTCCCACTTCTTTCAGTGGTGTAGGAGTGTGCAGAAGACAGAGGGGGGAATATCTTCATGCTGTTGCTAAGTATCAGACCAGCACCTGTATATGGAACTTAACAAAAGTGATCCTTCTCATCAGATATACTGCGACTAACATATACACTAACACACAGTGCTTTGTTTTTCTTCATAGGTGCCACTATAAGTGTGATCATTGACATTAATGTCAATATTTCAGTCATTGTTTCTGCCCTGATTGCAACTATGTACACACTTGTGGGTGGGCTGTATTCTGTGGCCTACACTGATGTAGTTCAACTCTTCTGCATCTTCCTGGGTCTGGTAAGTTTAGCTTTATTTCCGTTCTTCATTGAGGATTTTTCCCTGAGCATTATGATGACTGCTGAGACCTATTGCCCAGATTTAGTTTTGGAACTGTGTCTTCACTGAAAGCATGGAGGAGGAATATCTCCACTTGCAGAATTTAAAGAGTCTGCATTTACATCAGCATACAGCCCATGCTTTAACAACAGTGCTGATCAGAAGACCAGATTCTGTGCCTTTTTTTCCCAGCCAGTCTGATAGTACAAACACTCTTGCAATTTTCCTTTTGACTGTATGTCTAACCCAAAATAGGACTGGCATGGATTCCTTCCCAGTCTATCCAAACGACTGTGGCACAGGCACTGGAAGGAGGCATCAGACGTAGGAAGCAGTTAGTAAAGTAGTCCAGAAACCCTGACACTTGACCTGCAGGACTCATACTCTCCTGTTTCTCTTTCCTGTAGCTGTCACCTACTCACACAGCTTAGTTAACCTCCTGTTTTAAATCACCTCCTTGTTTTTCTCTCATTTCCTTACAACATCCTTGGAGACTACAGTATAGAAAGTCTCACCAGATGACCTTGCTATTTGAATATGATGGCATGAATATTCACTCCTCGGCTATCAATAAGAGGCTAGCGGGTATCCTTTTATTTACTGCTGTTCTTTCAGCTCTCCTATGAAAATTGTCAATGCAACAGGGCTCAGATCACAGGTGCGCAAAGAAGCTGCTGTCTCTCTTTGCCAGTGGCGGTAAAAGATAGTCACAGGTGTGCAGAGATCTGAGCCTGAAATAAATGGGGTGGTTCAAGGTGAAGGAACTGAACAGCACCCTGGGGACCCAGAATTGTTTCCCTGCTTTCACCAGAGTTCTTGTGCAGTTTTAGGGAAATTGCCTCAGCCAGTGCTCACACAGGTGGTCACTAACCAACCCTGTGTCTGTCCTCACTCTGCGGCATCCTGCTGTGAGGCCTACAGCCTTATTTGCAGAAGCACTAAGCATTCCCTGTTGTTACTGACTTCATAGGAATAGTGCTAAATACCCTGAAAAAGTAAATCCAAGTTCCAGCTGGCCACCTCAAATGAGAAGTTATTCCAAATCTTCTTCTCTCATACCTTTGTTCACCACTCGCACAGTGAGTCTCCTTCCATAACATGCATGTTAATATTTGTGAACCATTCAGCTTCTACATATGCTGTGCATTACATAAATTCCCAAAACTGTAGATAAATCAAAATACAGAAATGCTTCTCCAGCAAAAGCATCTCTTGCACTGCTAAAGACCTTTATCCTGGGGGAATATTAACATGTGACCCTGTATTAAGGGCAGCATAAACCTGACAGAGAGAGGAAAGCAAATGAAGTGCTCTAACACTGGGCTACTAAGTGGTTTGGAGCAAGAGAAGTGAGGTTCACCAACAGCACCGCTTTCTTGTCATGATATAGTTTTGTGTTATATTAAAACCACGTTCCTAAGCCTTCACATGTGTTTGTGATGGCTCATGCTTGTATACTGGCAAATCCTGATGCTGTTGCGCTCAGGTTTATATGTAGATGTTTCTTTACAGTGTGGTCCAGCAAGGAGCGTAAGGAATATACGTGGAGTTTAGGGAAAATAAAATGAAGATGTATAAAATTGTCTTTGCCATTGAATTTGTGATTTATCCTGACTAATTCTCTGCTCATACTTGTACTCTCCAAGACAGAGGTAAGCCATCCATATGAAGCTGTCTGGATTTTGGAGATGTTCCACTGGCACATAACCTGATGTTTCTCCAAGTCAGCTCAGAAATTTGGCATTAGACTTGTAGCACACAAGAAGAAAACTAGATGAAGGTTAATATTGAAATTTCACAGATTTAAAATGCCTTCTTTAGACCTGAACAAAGTGTTTCTCTTTGCTAACAGTGGGTCAGCGTGCCCTTTGCGATGTCCCATCCTGCAGTGACAGACATTGGATTCACAGCTGTGCAGCAGGTGCACCAAGCACCTTGGCTCGGAACTATCAATTCACTTGACATTTACACATGGCTGGACAATTTCCTTTTACTGGTAAGTGATGTCCTGTATGAAGGAATGAAGCATTTAAGCACTCACTCTGAGTTACTGTGACAACTGAAAATAATGGAGTCTAGTTAAGAGTTTCCAGGAAAATGCAAAACTTTTACCCTCTTGACTTCTGCTCAATATTTCTGCACGTTTGAATGATTGCATTGAAATATCAGTAGAATATTGTAGCACAGCTGTCAAATTCAGCATTGCTAGGAATGCAATTTAAATATCAAGCTGAAAGAGTTGACTTATGCTGAAATTAGTTAAAAGTGTACAGCCAATACTTAACTGATGTCATTGTTGGCAAAGGAATTTATACATTGCAGAAGGTAATAAATACGTTATACAAATGATTAAATATGCCTCAGGTATAGGTGGCGTAGAAAAAGCTTTGCGGAGATGGGTGGATGGATGAATTTATATGTGCACACATGCCTGAATGAACTGCAGGCTTTCATTGTTTAATACCTATGTATTACACATGGGATTGATGGTTATTAAGCACTTTCAATTAGAAGATCTGCCAACACATGCTAACAATTTTCAGTGTCCCTGAGCTACTCTACACTGTTTTTATTATCATATTGTACTTTGGGATTCTTTTTTCTGTTTTTTTTCCCCCAACCAAAAATCTTCATTTTTTTCTCATACTTATGCTGTTAAAATATGTTATTTTACCCAGCATAAATTTTTTAGAGATCTCAGAGAGCCAAAGTCTGACAGTAGTTCAAGCAGCCGTATTCTGTCTAGTAAGCCTGAAGATTTCATCGCTGTTAGTGACCAAAGGAAAGCTTTGTTGTTGCTAAATCGTTTCACATTTTCTTTTCATCTTGTTTGTTTCATTATAGCTCAAGAAATTTACATATGCTTGGAAAGCTTGGTTAAAGGTTCATTATTAATGATGCAAAGGAAAATAGTCATAAATAGCAAGTCAAAATCAGAGTTGTCTGTAAAACATTCATTTGGTCCCTATGTGTGCATGATACATATATGAAACACCTGCATACACACTATTTGGTCCAAATGCCTCCTGCCTCATTTAATGTGTAGAACTGGGCTGTGCACATTTAGCGAGTGATTTAATTTTGTTTCCATGCAGTTTAGTCTTAGGCAGTTATTTACTTAGTGGAGACTATTGAACTTCTGCTTTCAAGGCAGAATTGTTAGCACTTAGTTTTTCAACCTTTGATAATAGTATTTTTCATCATATTTTGCAAAGGTAATTTTAAGTCTAATCAGGAACTTCACTGCTGTATACCCAAACGAAGAGAAGCGTTGCTACCATAATAGGAAAATTTCTTTTACTGATTTATCTTTACTTTCTATTGGTATATTTGATTAAAATAATGGGAGAATAATTTTTCAGATACTTGTGTTCAAAGTGTGCAGAATTTGTTGCCCTGTTTTAATGGCCACACGCATTCACAAAGGAAGACAAAATCTTGCCTTCAAATCTTATGGAAGAATAATCTCATTCTATCTTGGGGAGGGTACTGGAGGCCAAATTCTCCAAATATGAAATATGGCAATAGTATTCTATAAAATTTTGTAAGATTTCATCAAATATTTATGCAGCTCACAATACTTAGGGATTACAGGACTGTAAGTGCTAAGTGTTGTTGCTAATCGTACTAACAAATAACTTGTCTAAAAGAATGGGATTTAAGTGGATTTATAAAGGTTTAATATCACTTGTGAGAATTATAGTTACAGCTATCATTGATATTCAATAAATAAATGAAAGAGCAGCAACACGACATTCAGCATTCAAGTGATGCTTCTATATGGTCTGTATATGGTGTTATTAAAAAAATTTCAGTGTTAGCCCCCAATGATGGGATGATGCTGATTATGTTTGCAGACCTTAGGAGGAATCCCATGGCAAGCATATTTCCAGCGAGTTCTTTCCTCGTCCTCTGCCACATATGCTCAAGTTTTGTCATTTCTGGCTGCTTTTGGTTGTTTTGTCATGGCTCTTCCTGCAGTACTCATTGGTGCAATTGGAGCATCTACAGGTAAAACATTAAATATTAATAATTAAATAAATGTAAAATTAATAGCATAATAAATTCATGAAAGCCCTAAAATGCTTATGTTGGATATAATCTATCCAGGTGACATCAATAATCAACTTATGACTTCTTTGACGGATGATTACACTGAAAAATAATATTATAGAATGTTCCTTCCAGGGGAAATTGCTTCTACTCAACAGGCTGAGATTAAGTAATTTTGCTTGTTCTAGGTATATACAGATGTCATATTTCCATTTAAAGTTTGAATTAGATTCTGATACTCTTATTTGGTTCAAACAGTAATAACTGCAAAATAACTTTCTATTTTAGTCTTTTATCAGGAATTTCTTATCTTGATCAAAATACCCCTGTCAAGTTCTTCGTCATAGTGAGAGAGATGCCCATCATGGTGACCATGTAGCTAAACTGATTGAAATGTTGTTAGAAATGTTTAACACATGGATTTGAGCTTTGAGTCTGTAATCCAGGAAAACAGTTAAACACATCACAAATAGACTTGTTTTATTGAGGAAAACTGCATTTATGAAGTTTCAGTATTAAACGTTCTACTGGATAACCATAGGCTGTGGTCAGACTTAGCTTAGAGATAGAGAAAAATGCCGAGCAGAACAAAATCTGCCCACTGGAAACCAGTGGTCTAGTGACTCTCTAAAATACCATTGCTCCAGCTGTGGCAACAGTTTGGTCATGGAATGTGGCTAAAAATGTGCCAATATGAATATCTCACTATACATGAAGTCAAGAGATGCTGTTGCTGATGACTACTTATGTTACTAATGATGTACGGGTGTCCATATTGCAGCCTGGAACGAGACCAAGTATGGTTTCCCTGACCCCATGGCTAAAAAAGAAGCAGATATGATTTTGCCAATCGTGCTCCAATACCTTTGCCCAGTCTATATCTCCTTCTTTGGCCTCGGCGCTGTATCTGCTGCTGTGATGTCATCAGCCGACTCTTCAATTTTATCAGCAAGTTCTATGTTTGCTCGGAACATTTACCAGCTTTCCTTTCGGCAAAATGTAAGATTACATTTTGATTTTTACTTTTAGAGAATATTTTACATGAGCCCTTAACTAGGTGATACATGGGCTGTAATTTCATAATGAAACACCTCTTTCATGTTCCTGTCTATGACTTGAAAAAGTATAGCATTTTGTTCCTAATGGTATATTGAATAAACTGAAAGTCATAAAAATACTTATGGTAGTGACTGATGACAGAGGTGAAAGAGGTATCTCAGGGGAGGCAGCTTTCAAGAGTTCTCATAGCACTGCAGTTTATCCAAACAGTTCCTAATTATTGCTGCAACCATTAAGCTTTACTTAAATCCTTAACAAAAAGACACAACTTTCTGAATTATTGATCAATCAGAAAATCATTTGACAAGAGAATGGGCTAGCGTATCAGAGTTTTTCTTAGGAAATGAGGAGAAGAAGAAATTCTCATGCAGACAGTTTTTTCTTATTGGGCCATATTGTGCTTTTATTTAAAAGTAATTTCTAACATTACCATTGTTTTATTCTTTGACACATTATCAAAATTTTCGTTATGCTCAAAGCTTAACAATGTTGAGAATGGCAGCCATAACCCTTGGGGTTTTTTTTCTCTGCTCTGGAGATGGAGATGGAGATAGAGACATATTAGTTTGCAAATATTGAATAAGTTGTGCAAAATTTCCTTTTACATATTGACTCTGTGCAAAAATGTAGGCATACCTATGCTGCCATGAAAACAAACCCACCTAACACTGCCCTTTTTTTGCAGGCCTCAGACAGGGAAATCGTGTGGGTCATGAGAATCACCATTTTTCTGTTTGGAGCGTCAGCAACAGCAATGGCACTGCTAGCTTCATCAGTGTATGGCCTGTGGTACCTCAGCTCTGACCTTGTTTATATCATCATATTCCCCCAGCTCCTCTGTGTGCTATTTATTAAAGGAACCAACACCTATGGTGCCATTGCAGGATATTTATTTGGCCTTGTTCTCAGAGTAACTGGAGGAGAACCTTACCTCTACCTTCAGCCCTTGATCTATTATCCTGGCTGCTATCCAGATGAAAATAACATCTATATCCAGCGATTCCCATTTAAAACACTCGCAATGCTTACCTCCTTCTTTACTAACATTATAGTGTCCTACTTAGCCAAATACTTATTTGAGAGTGGGACTTTGCCACCAAAGCTGGACTTCCTTGACGCTGTTGTTGCCAGGTACAGTAGAGAACACATGGACAAAGCAACTCTTGTAAAAAGTGACAATATTGTACTAAATGAACTTGCACCTGTGAATCCACGACACAGTCTAACTTTGAGCTCAACATTCACAAACAAGGAAGCCTTCAATTATGTTGATTCGAGTCCAGAGCTGTCGAACGCTGAAGATAATTAAAAAGTCACATAGCCACAGGCAAAGCAATGCAGAGAAGGATATTCTACAAAGAGTAATAGGAGGCATTTTATCAGAAGAAAAGCAAGAACTGGGAATAAAATGCCACTGCACAATTCTTTGTTTCTAGGAGCTGGAGCAACCCATGGGAGGACTCTTTTCTGTTATTATCGAACATGTTGGATGAGATCTGAGATACACTCAGATTCCATTCTTGTTGCCTGGATCTATGTACTGTGTAATTAAAAAAAAAAATTACAGTTGAAAATATATGTAGCAGAAAAAGTGCAACAGTTATTTAGCTAGGACATTGTATGAAGAGATTATAATACAGTCACTCTGAAATACTATCAATCAATTTTATACTGGCATTAAGAGAAAATATATCGTCACAGCTATAAGTGATTTATTACTAAAAAGCTGGTTGCTTGAGCAAAGACAGATAAATGTCTTCCCTGGGTTTTTGGTCTGTTCCTTTTTTTCCTCATAACGAAATTCACATAATACAAACCTAGTATTTTATTAATTGTATAAGACAGCAAAATGCACAAACAGTAACAAATTCCTTATAGGAGTGCTATACATCATATATTCATTTAAAAAGTTAAATGAAGCCACCAGTTTAAAATAATGTTATATTTAATGCAAGATGAACTTAAACAAAGTATGTTACTATAGGTGTTCTCTTTTTCCTGTGGTTAGTGGCTGTCACCAATGGAGGATAACAACATTTTCTAAGCAATAGTAAGTGTTGAAACACAGATTGTGAAAAATTACAGAACTCTTATAAACTAAATAGAACTTTTCAATGTTGAGAAAAGAAACCTTATTTTGACTTATCATCAAAATGAACACTGAAGGAAGCAGTCTGACACCAAGCAACTGCAGCAATGGAATAAACATTTAAAGTAAGGAGAGTCAGGAATGCTTGAAAAAACAGAGGAGAGAGTTTTCTATGGGGAAAATTCCCGCTTTTCACTTAATGTAAAAAGTATTCTCAAAGACATTAAAAAGTCTTTTCAATTGATCTTTCTGGAATTACTCTGGAAAGCCTAAGTTTTCCATGGGAAATCACATTTTCTCAAAAATTTGATTTCCTGTGGAAAAAAAGGCTTGCTGGACAGCTTTCCACGTCTGTAAGTGTCTACCTCCGAAAGGAGCAGCATCTTGGAGGGGAACTGGAAAGAAAGCCGAACTCACAAGCGCAGTGAAAGGCAGAGCAGTGTCTTCCACTACATGCTGGGCCCCTTCATTCACAACCGTCCTCCTGGACTGTCACGGTGACCCTGTGAGGCACCAGCGGCGGCCAGGCTCGGATGAGACTTCACTCGTGAACGGTCACGCTGGCCAGAAGCAGCAAAGCAGGAAGATGGGGCCTCTTCCAGCTTTGCCCTGGCCAGCTGGGAACACGCAATGTCGTTTCCATTTGCTCATGGCCGAGATGATTGTGTCTGTCCCCTTTGGTACGTGCCTTTCACAGCGGGAGATCTAATAGCTAGAATTCTATACAATTAAGAGTTAAGCTCCAACAATTCTTTTTTAGTATCTACGCATGGGACAAAACGTGCAGGTGAAATCTAATTATCCTCCCGTTGCTGGTCACCAGTGAGATTTCTTCTTTAACATTCACAGCACGAGAAGCTGTGCTGGAGGATAGGAGCTGTAAGAATAGGTTTTGCTGCTAAAGGAAGAAGCCATCAACTTGTGTATTCTGTGTTGACATAAACTTTCACAAGGTTCAATCCTTAGGTATGTTTTTACTCCTTTTGTGGAGTTTTAATAAGCATATTATTTTATACGTAGAGAAAATTAGAGATGCTGGGGTTTTTTTTCCATTCACCGCGTTTAAAAATAACACTACATCTCTGTTCTAAATATGCATTAATTCTAGTATTACTGTGCTACCAAATATTGAATGTGTTCTGGGTGGAGGAAATCAAAACCAGGATCTACACTAAAAACCCAGAAAAGCCAATACAGCAAAGCAATTAAAAAAAATCCTGGGGGGTGAGTGAACAAGCCACAGATAAATTCAGGGTGCTGAGGGTCTCACAAACTAGATGCAAGCCCAGTGGTATTCATTCCACTATGAACCATGGAAAAGAGAAGAGGAAAGAGATTTTATGGAACAAAGAGATGGGAGAGCAGAGCCACAGCTTAATTATTACCCATTTCTGGCACATATCTACTAGCCTAAAGATCTTCTTACGTGAAAATATCAAGCCATGGTTTTGCCTGCTTATGTAACTAATGCCTTATGCTGCAGTTCCAAATTGAGTTAAGGGATTCCATTTTACCGCCACCTGCAGGTGATTCTGAAAATTTACTTCAGTTTTGTCTAGAAATTGCTAGAATTTCACTGTGAGAAGCTGCATAGTGGCCCAATGCTTTGAATACAGCAGCATTTCTGTATCATTTATTTTAAAATTCCCAGTAGTGGGAGGAAAAGAAAAGAAGGGGATTCAGATAGAATTTTAAAAGAAATTATGATTGAAAAATAAAAGTCTTTTCTTTTTCCTTGTATTCCCTTGTTGCCATAAAGAAACACAGGCTTTTAAAATGCTCAAAATGAAAAAGTTAAGTAAAAAATCAAAATGCATTAGTCAAAGAATTTCAAGCCAGATGCTTTCAACATTATCAGAATATTATATACTGCTTATCCTGTCAACTATTTTTGTGAAATTATTCTGATTTAACAAAGTATTCCTGTTCAGATGGAACTCTGTGTTCTCTGGTGGAAAGTGGTTGCAACAAAGTTTTGCAGTCCTCTCTGGTTGGCAGAAACACTTTTACAAGTAGCTCACCATGGAAGCTTTATTATGCAAAGAACAGAAGTGACACCGACGACTGTCCATGAGGTGACCATAACTCTGTTTTCCGTGTCTCTGGGTATGTCTTTGTGTGAGTCCAACAGCAGTTGTCGTGGTTGGGGTGGTGGGCTGCGACATGAGCAGAACAACTTCAAAAGCCAAACAAAACACCCCCCCCAACAAAGTCTGTTTACAAGATTATTGCCATAGTTCAGCTATCCTACCATTAAAATTTATACAAAGCTGTTCATATAACCAAAGGCCATATCTATGATATCTGGGGGAAAAAAAGAACAAACAACCAACAACAAAGAAAAGGAACAAAGTACAACCACTTTACTTCCACAAGCAAAACGTCAACAGGATGTGATTCTTGAAGTAGACCTTATTTTCATGGGTATCATCAGATGCTCCTTTCCCACTTTTGCAATTTCTAGGCAGTAGTACTGTGCACTGAATTGGATGGACAACCAGTGAAGCAAACAGCTCATTTCCAGACACTGAAGTTATTGTTTCTGAGCCTACAATTTCTAGATAAAATATTCATATCGCAATCATACATTTTGCTTTCATATTCTTAGCATTTGTGAATAACATTTATTTGACAGGGGTTTTTTTACCTCCTTTGCATGAGGTGTGTTCATAAAATCAAGGTTAATAACATAGCTGAGATGTCAAAAAAAGTTACGATTTCACTTATATTTGTCCGTATCAGATCGTATATGTATTATAAATAAAACATACTTTCGTGAACCTGAGCTGAATGTAAACATTAAGTGGATCAAATAAAGTAAAAGATTTAGTCTTTTATTTTCATATAGTACAAATATTTCAAATATAAGTATCATAGGAAAAAAACGCTATTCGTTTTTCCTTCTGCCCTTCAAGTGTATTTGATCAAGTACCATGTGCAGTTAGACAGTTATTGTAAGTCTGCTATTAATCAGGGCAGTATTTGTGGCTATAGTTTAAAAAAAAAGTATATTTTTGTCTGTGTCAGAAATGTTATATTAAGACTATACCTAAAAAAGCAGATAGGAAACATAATATAAATATGTATGTTTTAACTTCATTTGTATTGTATTCAATAGTGCCCATGCAATTCAGGAAAATACTGTCTGGTTTTGGGTCTGTTTTGTCCATCTATTAAAAATAAAGACATTTATTTTATTATCACTCAGTGTCACCTGAGGTTTTGTGTCATGGGCACAGCTCTGCAGAGGTGAGGTGGGACCAACAGGGCAGGAGTTTGCCCTTGCCCCAGGACATCAGCGAGGGCCATCCCGTGGCTACAGCCCTGCGCCGAAGCCTGGCTCTTGTGTTAGCAGCAGAGCTCTCATTTGGGTCATCTTCTCCTTGTCCTCAGAGCCAAAACGAAGAGCAGAGACGCCTGAGCTCCAGGGGAATCTACATCCAGTGGGAGTCCCCCCTGCAGTTCCCTTGCCAGGGACCTTTCTCCTGTGGGTGTCATACTGGGAGGATGGGACCTGAATAGGGGCTGTGGTTCGGGCTACAGAGTTGGCAAGGAGAAGAAGATGTGCTGCGGAGGATGGATGTGCCTAGAGATCGCAGGTGGGTTCCACCATTCATGTTTGCGAACTGGAACAAGGTTTTGGTAATTTTTCACATAGTGGAAGAGCCCTTTGTAGTGGGACACAAAGTCATCCTGGGCACTGCATGTGTTATAAATGCAACTGTTCAGAAATCAAAAGTTTAGCTGACTGAAAGCTAAATCTGTGCTTTTATCCTCCGAATAAGAGTTTGTTCTAATCCCCATTGAAGTCAAACGAAGACACAAACGGGTGGCTGTCTAAGTGCTGCTATAATCACACATGCCAAATATACAGTGTGTTTACTCCTCAGATACTTTGTAAAAATATGTGGGCAATACTATCCATTCATGGATGGGAAAAATAAGGCACACTGGCTTGTTTTCCAGGGCACTGAGATCCTCATGCATGGAGCAAAGCACACGCTGGGGTTTTCCAAAACAGACATTTGCTTGAGGCTGTAATGCTCTGGTCTCTCATGCAGTTTAGGAGTTTTGTCCCCACCCACACCTTTAAAATACTGAAGCATGTTTTAAGACGAGAGTTCTGATATCTTGTAACTTGCATCTCAGAATGAAAGTGAGTCCATAATTCTGCAGATTTAAAAAGGCAAGAAAACGCAAAAAATAAGGGTGCACTGATGACTGCTGTGGAAGCATCGATAAACTGTTTCACCACATGACATCATAGGTAAAATGCCACATGCAGGCCAGTTGAGGCTAGAATCACAGCAAAACTCTACTCAGGAGGTTCTATTTACGAATCACTTGAAACTCTTTTTTTTTCCCCCTTTTTTTCCTTTTTTTTAACAGTAATAGCTTATTTTTTGTGAAGAATAATTTAGGGATTTTTTCATATTTTTCTGTCAAATTCACAAAAGGAACAGTGAGCTTAAAAACAAACAGTGGGGAAGTAGATAATCAGAGAAAGAAATTAAGGTCTTTGATGTAGGCATTTTTAATGAATATTGAATATTGAATGAATCACAATCCATCACAGCCATGCAGGGACTGATGGCAGGTGAATACCAAACAATCACATGAAAAGTATGAATGACTCTTTAAATTACACTTAGTTACCAAGAGTAGTTTAAGATTTGCAAAAAGGACTGAAAAGACCATAAATACTGAGCAGTTTTCCACTTGAAAAGAGTGAATCTGAGTAGAGCCAAATGCCATGACATCTTCCCAGGTGGGACAGTGTCAGAATGGTTGGAGAAGAGTTAGTCCAGACTTGGAGGACACTTCAGATAGATTTAAAGAAGGCAATGTTAATACATGAAACAACAACCAGAGCTGTTCCCAGGCCATTAGGGTGATCTCCAGGCCACATTTGGCTCAAGCCATATGTCGCCATCTCGCACAGGGGCCCAAGCCTAGCTTTGGGGCTGGACTGCTCCAAGGGCTACCTCGCGCCTTTCCTGACAGGAGCGTTGCAAGCAGCCTCCACTTTACAAAGCTGGCAGAGATGGTGAGTGTAGACTCACACCAGATGGGTTCACTTCCCAGGACCATGTCTGAGCACCTTCAGTTTAGCGGTGAATATACAGCATCAGACGTAAACGAAGCAGTTCTTCACTCCTGACCTGGCCTTTTGGGCTTCCTTTGGGGCCACAGGAGAGAAGCTACCACATATAAAATGATTAATCTCACCCTAATGCGCACATTGCGATAAGACAGGTCACACTATAGAAATGTGCATCAAGCTCATAGAATCACAGACTGGTTTGAGTTGGAAGGGACCTTAAAGATCATCTAGTTCCAACCCCCTCGCCATGGCCAGTGACATCTCCCACTAGACCAGGTTGCTCAAAGCTCCATCCAACTTGGTCTTGAACGCTGTGGTGCTGGGAGATATGGTTTAGGGATGAGCTTTGTAGAGTAGAGTTAATGGTTGGACTTTGTGGTCCTAAGGGTCTTTTCCAAGCTGGATAATTCTATGATTCTATGACTTCCAGGGAGAGCATTTAACAATGTTTAAATATTGGTGACATGTGGCTCCCCTTCTTTCTCTTGTTCCTTAAGAAGGAGGTTGAAGCCATGAGCATGATGACACCAAACAAATAGCTGAAGAATTACTCTTAGGAGGGGGACTTTGGGACATTTAACCTTTAGGAAATGTTCACAGAAAGAGCATAGTTCTCAAGGGATGTTTGCACCTGAATGACTGGAGCACTGACCCTCTGACAGAGACTACGAAAACAGATAAAGGAAGACATCAATCTAGGTTGCAAGGGATGTGTTGTGACTAAGACAGACATACTTTATCTCTGCAATTGGTGTTAATAAATCACAGGTGAAAAACAGTGTAAATGAGGCTGTAGGCAAGAATAAGAGTATGCTAGAGAATACAGCAGGGTGAAAAAAAAAGAAGTACTTCTGTGGATGAAAGCATTGATCAGATTGGCTATGTTTAATTGACTTAGGAAACGTGTGGTCAGAAGGAAATGGAGTAATGCAGGAAACCTGAGTAATGAGGTGGAAGAACATGAAAACTTCTCTTAGAGAATAAGGGAAAGATGAGAGAATAGCTCTCAAGATGGAAAAAGATTTGAAAAGAGCAACTGATGAGGTTATATATTGGGTTATATAGACCTAAAGTGTTTAACTGAAATGCAGATAGACACACTTTTAATATTATTAGTGAAAGAAATAGCTTCTTCAAAATGCATGATCATGTAAACACTTGATCTGTTGAAAAGACTTGGAAAAAAGGCTGTTGTATTGGCAGAAAATAAGTAGCTTTAGTCTTGTGGGTAATAGATTACTTCCTCAAACAGTCGAAGCGTAGACAAGAAGAGGTGCTATTGCAACTTTGAGCTTAGTGTGTAAACACAGCATTGCAAAATACCTAGTGACAGAAATTAACCTTGTATTGAAAATTTAGAGTGATTAGATGATTTTTGTATACAAAGAGCAGTGACGGGAGATAGCTGAAAATTCATTGATTCAAAGACAATTGGGTATACAATGCTATAGAATGTCTGAAATGTGAATTAGAGGAAAATTCCTCACCACATGTTTGAATGCCTGAAATAGATGGAATATTGTAGACAAAATGCAGAAGTGGTGCTAAAATAGATCCTGTAAATGAAACAGCAATGATAGTAAGGTGTGTCGTAATCCTATGTCCTATGAGGACAGTCTGAGAGATTTGGGGCTGTTCAGTCTGGAGAAGAGAAGGCTCTGAGGAGACCTTATTGTGGTCTTCCAGTACCTGAAGGGGCCTACAGGAAAGCTGGGCAGGTACTGTTTACAAGGACATGTAGTGACAGGATTAGTGGCAATGATTTTAAACTAGAGCAGGGTAGATTTAGACTAGATATCAGGAAGACGTTCTTTACTGTGAGAGTGGTGAAACATTTGAACAGGGCACCCAGAGAGGTGATGGAGGCTCCATCTCTGGAGACACTCAAGGTCAGGCTTGTTGGGGCTCTGAGCAACCTGATCTAGTTAAAGGTGTCCCTGCTCACTGCAGGGGGTTGGACTAGATGACCTTTAAAGGTCCCTTTCAAGCCAACACCTTCTATGATTCTATGATCCCATGTTGCTCTTGATTCTAATATACATTTTCCTGAGAATCAAAGCACACTTGAAGTTTAAGTAGCATCCTTTAATGTAAAATGGGAGTAGTAAATAAATTCTTAGTCACTTGTTAATTCACTCACCTAAGAGTTTTCCATGGTTATGACTGAAGCACTAAAATACATTTACTTACTTGGAAATGGAAAATGCCCTTTTTTTGCCAAGTTATTAATGAATTTCACTGCAAGCAAAAGGAATTTAATATATCCTGCCAATTTACTAATGGAATGTAATGATTATCTATGTATTAATAACAGAGATTAGAATGCTGCACTGTACTTTGTTTTACTCAGCAGTTCACATACATCAAAGCATTGGACATAATTTTCAGAAGGACTTAAAGGGAAAGATGCTCCCAAAACTGATGGGTCACTGAGGGCTTGCCATTCAAGGAATGGGGCAGCTCTTGTGATCAGGCTTCTTGCAATTTCAGCATGATTAGATATGACAAAATTTGACTTTGATTGGTCATGTTTTGACAACAGAGATGTCCACATAATGTTAGCTATGCCAATAACTGCTGCAGAGCTATGACTGAGCCAGACTTGTCCTCCTTTGAGGTTGGGCAGGAGCATGGCCATGGCAAGAGGAATGAAGAGGTGCCTGCTGCCCATCAGCCTTTAGGTCTTGTCTTTGCCTCTCCCTCTTTTGGTACTTGCATTGTTTTGGTCTATGGTCAGGCACAGGGATTAAATTTGCCCTCAGTGTCACAGTGAGCTCTTTGGATATGAACTTCTTATTGCATACATAACAAGCCAGTCAAAGATGGAAGAAAGCCATCTTTAAAGAATCATATCATCCCACAAAATCACAAAAATAGCAGTGATGTCTCTGCTCACTGCAGATGGTTTGGGCTAGATGACCTTTAAATGTCCCTTCTAATGCAAAGCATCCTGATTTTACGTTCTGCTGGGTTCTGTGAGCAGTTCCACAAGCCATCTTTTCAACAAATGTTAAGTTTGGTTTGGGGTTTTTTATGTCTTATATACCAGCAACTTTTAAAATCCAGAATATCTTAATCTGCCTTTCTCCATGGTGAAGTTTTCCCGCTCCAGTAACGGTCAATAGCTATCGTAGTCATCACAGAAGTGCAAGCCTAGTTCTCAGCATGCAAGAAGAGTATAAGTAGTTAAAAACAAAGATGATTTTTAGCCTCCACAGTTTGTTTCTTCACACAAGCATGAGGTGACAGAAATATTACAAAGAATATGACAGAGAGGTAAACTATATACCAGAGG
Organism: Apaloderma vittatum; assembly: GCF_000703405.1. Classification (NCBI taxonomy): domain Eukaryota; kingdom Metazoa; phylum Chordata; class Aves; order Trogoniformes; family Trogonidae; genus Apaloderma; species Apaloderma vittatum. Next base: position 11,187 of record NW_009726500.1, on the reverse strand, counting down.
TAATGTAATTGTTCAGGGCTAGTATACGAGAGAGCTCTGTAAACTTTATTTTCTGTATGACTGTGAAAAAATATTATGTTCCAGCAAAAAAATAAACTAATAAATTCTTCTGCTTCACTCTTGTTTCCTACCCATCAGGAAAGTAATATCAGAAGAAATCATGTTCTTTTGTATCAGTGATCTGTTCTGTGGGATATAGTTAAATGTACACTTTAGTTACACTCTCAAAACCATATACTAATTGCAGATTAGTGGTAAATTTCAGTAACTAGATGTAAAGCAGGACAACTTCCGTTCATTAGATTTTAAGGTAGGCTATTAAAATTAATTATTCTATTTGCATAAAGCTACCCAAACACAAGTTCTGGCTTATAGTAACAGGGAAGAAAAATAACTGTGAATCCCAGTTCAGATGGAAGATTTTTTTTACTCAAAAGATTACTGCCAATGAAAATGCAAATGTCTGGAAAGTCGTCTTATACAGACTCTGCATTGTAGCCAAGAGGCTGTATAAGACGTGAAAACCCTTCCTGGTATCACACAAGTGAAACACGCTGGCAAGCAGGATCAGCTGCACATGTGGAGTTAGAAGTTCTAGAAACATTTACCTCAGACGACAGGGGAAGAAATATTTGGACCCAACAAGTTAAAACTAGTCATCTAGCAATGTTCTAGTGGTTGTTGCCAAAGGCTGATAAGTATTCCTTTAGCGCATAAATGAATGTGATATTTGCACTGTGTCTGACATTTGCTTGTGCGCTCACTACAACAGCTAGCCATGTAATGAGTCCACACTGAGGAGCAAGCAGTTAGGTTTGAAAAACAAGTGCATATTTTTCCACCTGCCTAAAATCTATTTTTGCACTTCTAGTGAAGCATTCTGAAGGATTTCACTTGATCAGAATTGCTCATAACATAATGGAAATGTCTTTTTAGCAGCGTAACATAACATTTGAATAAGAAAATAAACAATATATGTTTTCATAAGGAGCTTATTTCCCTGCTAAAAAGGAAAGATGGAGCTTTCATTCCTGACCAGGATCTCTCACGGAATTTCAGTGCTAACATTTCAAGGGGACCTTCTTTTTAAAAAGAGTTGAACATTAGCTCCTTGAATACTAAATCTGCTTAAGCTACTTCAAAGCAGAAATATAAACTTAACAAAATCTGCGTTGTACAAGCAGTTCAGTCCTATGCCCAGTGAACTGACTACAATGTATGCTTAATTCATCTTGCATAAATGCTTGCATCAAAACTTGGGATGCTTGGCACTGCCTTTTTATAACTGATTTTCATTCATAAGCAGTTTCTATTCAGATACATTATGAGAAAAATACATGTACTATTGGCAAGCCAAAACCAAAAATGAGATAAGTCTTGTAGCCCATATATTCAGAAAGAAAGGCTTTGTCTGAGGGATTTCTTCTGTCACTTGCATTTAGCTAACCTAGTAAAGCATTTAGCGTTGCACCATTCACCCATTTCTCTCTCAACATGCCATCTCTTATAGATTTAAGTTGCTTTCCAGCAACCTAAGGAATACTGAAAGGATTTTTAATGACACTAGAGAAACTCAGTAAACAGATTTATTTCACAACATTTTCATTTAAAAATAAGCACCAAAAAAAAGTGTAGAGGTCTAGTAGCAATTAGAGTATCTGCAGTTATGAGCAGAAATGTCAGAGAAAATAGGCATTTGGCAATATGACACTGAATGGCAGTATCGGGACAATGCTGAGTGTTTCAATTACTCAGTTTAGTAATGAAGGCTAATGGTCCTGTCCTGTCACTGTATGCCAGAGCAGTCCTGGAAACCAACAGTGGGTATGCAATTAAAGAGGTACAAACTGTAACTGAATATTCAAAAATAAAAGTCACGTTAATAGATTCTTGTTAATCACACAATGAGCCATTGTGACAGATGTCAGTGCAGAACATCTGATTTACTAATCCATTTGAAATGCACGGTCTGGGACGGTTTTCAGTCTCATGGAACATTGTAAGGTAACAAATGCCTGTACCAAGAGCATTAAAATAATAAATTGTGCCTCACTAAACTATATGCATATATATATGTGTGTATATATGTATATGTATATATGTGTATATATATATGTGCCTTACTAAACTATAGGTATGTATATATGTGTGTGCATGCATGTGTGTATATATATGTGTATGTATATATACATATGTGTGTGTGTGTGTGTATATATATTGAGACCTTGAGCAAGGTGGGAATGACAGCCACTAATAATAAGATAACTTTTATTTCTAAATCAAGACACTTCCATCAAGTGAAGAGGGGAACGGTTACATCCTACTCCCTATCTCACCCATGCAGTATCCAGCAGTGGCCTGAATATAAATGTTTTGTATGGATAGGTACTAAGCTTCCAGATAGGTAGGAGATTCCTTGCAATTAAGATTCATTAAGGCATCAAGAAATTGCTTTTCTAAATACAGGTCCTGAGGGTCTGTGACAAGGAAGAGAAAGGTAAGGACTCACATTTGGATTGCACTGGAAGATGTATTAAAGCAGGCTGCAGTCAGCCTTGGAAGTGTATGACTTGAGATCTTCACATTACTTCTGTTCCATTTTTGTCCTCCCAAACTGTAACTAAGGACGTAAGGTAATGAAAGGGTTTGGATTACGTATATTCTTTTGTTCTACCATAATGAAGATTTGCACCTGACTATTGTCGTAACATTTTTTCTTTGTTTCTCCTTACATAATTTCCCCTTATGCTTTTATGTTGATTTTTACAATTATTGTAAAGGCTAAATTGGTGCAGTTTCACGGTGCTGAAGAAAAACACAAAAATCCAGGGAGTTATAGTCTCTGTTCTGGAGAGTTATTTACAAACACCTGAAGAAGAAAACATATGTAAAGCTCTAAGGGGTAAAACGGCAGGACACAGGCAAACACTCACACAAATCAGCTAAGCACACAACTTCTGAGGTTCAGTTTATATTTTTGCTTTTAAAAATAAAACAATAAATGGCCACTTAGGCTACATGACTCTTTAAGTATCCTCTCTTTAAAACCTAACAGGAGTGGTGGGACCAATAAACGAATGTCATTGTCTGCAGTACCAAGGAAGAGGACAGGTGTTAGATCCTTCCAAAACTGTCTTCATGGGCATCTTAGACCATCTTGGGCACTTTTACTGTTCTAGTTCAGGCCATCTGGGCAAGCAGCCAGAGCAAGAGCAGATGAAGGTAGAGGAACATAAAGAACCCAACCTGACCTGTTCTCCAATCACTCACTTGTTGCCTGGCCAGAAGTAAGTCATCGCATTTCTCTTTGCTTTCACTTTTCCTCCTCTTTTGGCTTGATTTAAGCTCTGTCTGGTAGCATCTATTCCTATGTGTCTGCCATGTGCGTAAGGAGGTCTAAATTTGTCAAAAGTACCTACATACTGCTGTAATAGAAATAATAATAGAAATAATAAATGCATCCCTGGCCTTGTGCTTCGACAACCATTTCCCCAGTACAATACTATTAGCAATATTAATTCAAAAGCTGTATGTTCTTTGGCTCTTATTTGTTCTGAGTAATGTCTGGCAGGTTTTATATAGCTTTGTGAGAACAATGCAGTGTTAACAATTTGATCTGCAGAAATATTTCCTGTAGAAGAGGGTTTATAAAACTGTCATGTTGCTGTGCAAAGACATCCTCTTCCAGTCAAACACTGTATTTGGGAAGATATTTACTGCTAAATTAGCAATTGCTAATTGATTATTATAATATTTTTGTTTAAAGAAGCATTTCATTTCACATAAGCTCCCTATCCTTTTCCATTATTGCTGTATTTGACAGAGAAATTAGAAACATCTTAGAGGTTTATAAATTCAGTGCTCTGCCTCAATGCCTGAAATTATCCTCTCTTTAATGAAACCTGAATCCTGCAGGATTAGCAGGTAATGAATTTTGTGGTTGCTCATTTGTCCAGCCTGTTTTTAAGGGCAGCACTATTGTTTTTACAATTTGTCAGTGTTTTCATTATCTAAGACTCAGGGTTTTACTGTGTACATCTGATACGGTAGATAACTGTATTTCATTTCTGGCACTTTGAATAAAGAACAGTTTTCTCTTTCAAATACTGAAATGTCTCTTTGAAGCCAATTATTAAAGAAACCCTGGAGAAATAGCACATGTCATAGACAGCCTGTCAAACATATTCTGCCAATATCATACGTTAATACACATCCTGTGTTAAAAAACAACCATACTTGTCTCCTGTTCTTGGCCAAGTATTTTTACAAAATAAACCTCTAAGTACAACAGCATTTTTCACTTGGTTCCCAGATTAGTTGCCCAAATGGCTAGGATTTAATTTCTTCTCTTTGTAGACCTTGGCTTGAGTTTTGTAGATGGATGGAAATGTAATGTCTAGAATACTGAAATAATTCTAAAACCAATGCAGAGAGAGTCGTAAGTCAATTGTATACCTATATGAAAACTTGTAAATGCATACACAGAGAAAGAACTTAACTAGAGTAATTAGAATTTATATATATTTAAGTAATTCTTAAAGAATTGAAACATGGAATCTGAGAAATATATTGACTTATAGTAACAGAACAAAAATATTTCCTTCATGGATTTCTCATGCCATAGTTCCTTGCAAATTTTTAAAATAATCTAAAGAGCAGTATATCTGAGTGCAATGTCAGCTGGTGTCACAACAGCTATCAGGAATTCCATAGTAAATATATTGTATGTAAATATACACACAATTCAAACATTTTATTTCATTTTTGCAATATCCTTTTCTTCCAAAATTACATGGTTGATACGCAGATGTTTTTCTCAGAGCGAAAGCTGTTAAAGTAAAAGCTTAGAGGAAAAGCTCACAGAGAGTGATTATTTGTCTTCACTCTCCAGGACCAAACTAAAGGAGAAATATTTTGCAAGTCAATCATTTTGTATGGACATCGAAGTGAAATCAAGAGCAAGAGTGAAGTGTAAATTACCACCATCTATTCTGATCTTGTTGCAGTGAAAACCTCCAATGCAAGGTCGATGCAGGGGGAAATTAAAACTTTAGATGCTGAAAGTCTTGCTTCCAGTAGATAAGATTCCCAGATGCATACTGGTCACTTTCCACTATTACTTGAAATGATTGGCATATTAAATTGTTGCCACCGAGAGTCCATGAAGGGTTTTGAGGAGGGTTACTTTAGATTGTGCAGTAATTTCTTCCGACCATACTAATATGAACCAGCTCTACCAAACCCTAACATCTCAAGCAGGTCTAAGTTAAGCTTGTTTATGCAAAACAATTCCAAAATAGTTCTGAGCAAATCGTTGGCACGTGAAATAGATCAGAAGGAAATTAAAATAATTCAGCAATCTAATGAAGATAGGAATGTCTATTTGAATAAAGCAGTGAGGAAGATGAAGCTATGTTACTGTTCTGGAGCTGCCCTGCCATGAATGGCTAAAGAGGATGGAGGCTTTTAGGGTTAAGGCCTGGCACGACACCAGTTTCATAGCACACTGCACCCTTATAGGTCCTAGATTATAAAAGCACTGTAATGTCAGTATTTATGTAGGACAACAAAGCAGATACAAGATCACGTCACATTCATATAACTAAGCAGTAATAAATCACAAGGGAACAAAACAGAGTTGCTATACCCACTTGAGCTTTTCCCAGCCTACAGTTTGCAGTATATTTTACAGTTCTTTTTCCTGTTCTGGTGAAAGAAAAATCATTTAATTCTGCTAAAATTTTGTCATTTGCCAGGCTGGTTTATCCACGATATGCTAAGATAACACAACTTCTCTCCAGATGCCACAAATGGATTGTTAGATCAAATTGGAAAGATATTTAATATAGGATTTTTTTACAGCCCTAGCAAGATCCTGAGTGTTGCTGAGACCATGCCCAGATATCAGGACATGGAAGAAATAAAGCAATTTATAGGTATTTACATCGAACTTTACATACTCTGCCGTTTAGATAGCTCACACAGATATTCACCATAGATCTGAAAAAAATGGCTTCTGAAAGAGTCACTAAAATTAGACAGAGAGCAATATGAACAGTAGAGCTATTTTTCAAAAGACCTATTTGTCATGCAAAATGGAACAGAATGTTTTCATCAGTTCACCATCAGCAGAGCTGCAAAAGCAAGCTGTTACAAAGCTTGATGAAGGAGATGCTCTGAAGCACATCTGCAGAACTGCACAACATGGTATTGAGAATGTGTGGTATCAGGAATTCAGTTCCAAAATGCGTGTTGTCATGTTTCACAAAAATACAATTACTTGTAGCAGGTACTTGAGGCTTTTTTTTTCCAGCACAGGTGAATACTGCAGGTTACATTTCCTCACCAATGGATTTCACTAGAGGTACCTTGGTACAGACCAATCCTGTAGGGAGCAAAGGCAGGCTGCCTAAAACTTTGAGATGAACATTTGAATGCTAGCTAAGTGCTTCATTCACATCCAGGGGAAAGTTGCACTCTTACAACCTTCTTTATTACAGAGCCCTGGCCATCTGCAAGTCTGCATATATTGCTCACTTTAGACAGCTGCTCTGTTACCAGCCTGTGGTGGGATGCTTTCAAATCCCTTAAAATAAAAATTCCTAGACACATACTGTACTATTAATAATAGGGCAATGGAATACTTCTTGCATAAAATTGGTGCTTTTTTTTTAAAGTTAGCTTTCTGTCTCTGTTCCTTGGGAAAACGTACATTCTCCAGCTGAAAATATAATCCGATACAGGATACTGCACTAATCAGATAGTTTAATTATCAAAATGCAATACCAAGATACAGATACACTTGGCATTTCTATGTCTCATGCACTAGTTTAAAATGTTGGCAGAACTGTGTCCAGAACTTCTACTGCAGCCAAAAGCTACTTTGGTTTTCTCCTAAAACTTTCTTGCCAAAGACTTGTGTTGCAGGCATTTTCCAAGAAGGTTTCTGATTTTGGTTATTCTATTCTCATGGGTCCAATTTCCTAAGCCACACTCCATCACTCCTTACAACTGCTTTTCACGGGTGAGCTGCACACACAAACACTGGACTAGGCCTGCCCTTGGCTTGCAAGAAAATTTCGCAGCTGGACAGCTGAAACAGCGATTTTGTTAAAGCAAATAAAGTGTCATTCAGCCAAAAGTGTTTATATTGTGAAAAGATCTGCAATTTTTTGTTTGATTTACAAAGATGATCTGTTGAACTACATTAACCACGCCAGGGAAGACGCATGTGTTATAAACCCAAGCAATTGATACTGTGCTGATAGCTGAATGAGGACATTGCAATAAATATTCGCAGTTACAGACTTTAAATACAGAGTCACAAACAGACAAAAGCCTCCTAGAGGGGCTTTTAAGAGGCAGAAATCTTAATGAGCTCATCACTTATAAAACCTGAATACTTGCCTGGGGATAGACAATGTGAATAGTAGAGGAACCGCGCTGTTGTATTTCTTTTCAAGCTTAGCATCCACATAAGCTCATCTGATGTTTACTCGCACACAATGCAACATGCACCAAAGCAAGACTGAGCAAGACAGAATTTATATTAACCCAAACTGACATTTATTTTTTTTTCTAGCCATTCCTGCAAAGGATGAGAATGTAAACTCTTGAAACAGTAGGTTTTCTGCTTCTTTTGCAGTTGTTTATCCTATTTAGTCTTTTACTGCCTGTATGTCTGTTAGAAATCTTGACTGCTTCTGCAGAAGCTAAGCAAATAGGTAGTGTTTGGCTTATAAAATTTAATCATGCCTGGTCAGAAATACAACATCCACTAAATCACTGAGTTTTATCACCTCTCAAACCCTGTAAATGTACAATATTATCATTTTGGAGCTTGATTCTTCCTGTGGAAGAAAATATATCAAACACAGATTTATCTTTTTCTTATTGGCTTCTGGGAAGTATTTATAAACCCTTAAACATATAAACCTGAAAATTTGCCTATGTGTGTTCATTAAACAACTCCCTAAATGTCTATGACAAAAACTGTTTTAAGCTGTAATATTTCAAACATCCTCAAGTTCTTACGAATCCAGTTATTCTTATGAATGGAATATGTTTCAAAGCTCGATCTGTGAGCATCCTGCAAAATATTTCAAGCACCTGGAGTCAAATTCCTCCAAGGGCCATTTTAAACTGTATGACGTGAGTTGTTTATGTTTTCTTTGCTTTTTAATTTCTACTCAGCAATCCAGGCACTCAATGAGTCACTTGCTCCATGAGACGTTCAGATGGTGTATTAAGCCTGGGTAATTGTTAAATTGAGATGTGGGTGAATGAAACTTTTTTCCCTAGTAACTGTATTTGGGAAAGAGAAGACTCTTCTACAGAGAACACGGGATGGTGTTGGGGCTTCAGTGCAAAACCCCAGCTGTGTGCAACCTTTACACCAGGGCAAAAAAGGGAGCTCACCCCTGTCAAAACTGCTACGTATTAAGGAAAAAGAAACACGACTGCACAAAATATGTATTTGCCAACACCTCTTCTGGCCAGCAGCATTGTAAAATGGTGGCCTAGGTGTACACCCAGCTGTTTTTATTCTTCAGCATCACTTATCTGTGGATAACACAGCAAAGCCAGTACAGAGCCACAGCTCACAGTTCAGAAACCAGAATTCTTTGCTTTTTATTTTCATGCTATACATTCTCCTGCTGTTTACTGGCTTCTTACCACAATAAAGCTCCCAGTAGGCATTTCACCACTGCCCACCCTTATCGTGTGATACCTATCCTTCTTGGGGGCTGACATCAGCCAAAAAGGCAGGTGTCTCAGCTCCTTGCTAGATCACCATGCAGTCAGCACCCCACAGGCACTTCAGGCACCCAAGAGCAAGCAGAGGGTCACTGGCTCCCCAGCTTCATGCTTGGTGATGCAGGAGCACTGCAGAGATAGCTAGGCTGCAGTCCATAGGTATGGTCAAGTGTCTTGAAAAGAGCTAACACATACTGTGGATTTCACAATATTGCTGCAGGTTATATGGTATCATTTCAAATTAGGTTCGATCTACAAAGAGAGCCAAGTCAGATGATAAAAAAGTATAAACAAAAAAAAAAAACTTGGGAGATGGCGATCTATGAAATGGACACATGAATACCACTGTAGGCATTTCAGAGAGGAAAAAATACCAAGAGAACAAAAGTGTTGTTTTACAGTAATGCTGTTGTCTCTGTTTCTTCAGCTGATTTCTCTGTGACTTCTTGGATTCTCAGCAACACTGTGTTTTATTTTTTACACCAGTCTTTCTTACTCGCTTAGCTTTCAAACTCCTTTTATGACTGTTTTAATTATGTGCTCCACTTGGAGACCTGAGCTATCAATGACTAACCACTGTGGGAGCTGATTTCCCATAAACTAGGCAAAAGCCCGTAATGAGACTTAGAAGTAGTCACTCTGCCAGAGTTTGTGACCTGGAGGAGCTCACTGTGGCTCTGCTACTTGTATCTACAGCTCTTCAGTCACTACAGAGCTGAGAACTGTACTCCAGTACAGGGCACATCGGCTGCAGCTCGTCTCCCTTCATCCTACTGAGGGCTAAATGGAATAAGCCAGCACAGCGGGAGTAAATGAGCCATAGCAAAACTGATCTTAACCTCCACCCCCCTGATCTGGCAGCCAGGCATGAGGGCAGGAGACAAGATAATTCCTGTCAGCTCCAGTGGGCTCTGTAATGCAATTTGATAAATCAAATAGATAGATCTTATTAATGTAACTAAATGAATTATTGCAAATGGGAGAGGTGGACATTGATCTGTCTTCATGTACGCATTCTGCTTTGGAGGAGGGGAGATTGGCTTTAAATACAAGCTGCTGCTGCCTGGGGTAGGAAGTCACTGTAATAAATCAGTTCTGCAGTTTCGATACCCCCAAACCACCCTCTTAACACCAATATCAATGAAGATTAAAGGGAAATACTATGGATTCGGAGCTATCAATGTTCATACTTGAACATTCAAGTGGATATTCAGGTGCAGATCTTCCCAAATATGAATGCCTGCTTTGCTTTTCTAGTGATGGAATGAGACTAATAAGTCTTTTATTTTGTTGAATGTTATGATCCCAGTGAAAAACAAAGATACCCTGACTACATTCCTTAATAATAGCACTTCTCACATAAACTGCTTAAATAATATATTTCACTGAACATACAGTGCAAATACACAGATATCTTCCCCAAAGAAAGCATCCAAGTCTAGATCTCTAAAAACAGGCACATAAATTCAGAGCCTACAGAGACATTAATATTCCTGCCATGTTATCAGAGCTGTGACACAGGAACATCCAACTGTCAAACCAGGATATTTTATTTGAAAATGCACTTTCTTATGTCTTCATATTCTCACAAGTTAGGTCTGAGAGAACTAAAGGGTAGCTTGTGTTCTACCTCTCCTCTCTCTCTACCTAGAGCCAAAGATCTCACCATGCAGATGCCAAGCATACCTATGCTGACTGAAGTATAGCATGTAATACCTTCCAGTAAAGGAAAAAATAAGCAAAATAGTATAAGCAAATAATGACTGGTTTAACATTCAGTAGAAGAAGTAATGTTATGTGATGGATTTCCAGGAAAGGAGATCAAGCAATGCATGGTTTCACATGCCTATTACTTTCAAGGTAGGACTATCTTGTTGAGGCACATGAGATTCTCTCAAATGGTTCAGCTAGGATGGTTCAGCTTTCTGCATGCTGTGAACTGGTGATGTATTTTCTTTCATCTCTGTCCAGTAAAATGCTTTCCCTCTTCAGCTGTGCAAAACTGTTTGTGTTGGGGTTTTTGTTTTGTTTTGTTTTTTAAAATATTCTTACCAAAACAGAGAGGTTTAGTTTTATTTTTGTATTTCTTGTGATTTAGTTATTTTGGCTAAGAGTGAGTAGCTAGTTTAAAGTACTTTTGGTGACTTTTATAGTATTTAAGGATTTTTTCTAAATCACTCTTCTAACATCACAGTGGAAAAATGTCAGCTCAAAGTATGCCATGCACAAATGAAATCTATGCCTCCCAAGTATTACAGAAAAAGTGTGACTTGGGTAATACTAGCTTAGATTTCTTTACTAAAGGTGTTTGATTTGAAGGCATCTTGTGCATCAACTCATTGTTGTAAGGCAGACTGTCTATACACTGGAACAGAAACCTTTCACCACTTTGAAAGTTCTTGGATGGGTCTGGGAGAGTGAAGAACCACC
>NW_009726499.1:0-6619 GCF_000703405.1 Apaloderma vittatum | reverse complement strand
GTGCTCCCGCCGCCGGTGCCTGCCTGTTCCCGGGCACCCTGGGGCTGTGACCATCGTGCTTGTGCATTGTCTTAAAAAAACACGAAAAAAACCGGAGAGTTACTTGGAGTTGTGGTGGGAAGGCCTAATTCCAGGGAAGGCCTAATTATAAGGGTGTGATGCTACACCGTGTTTTCCAGCACCCTATAAGAAAGGTAGCTCGTCCAGCACCGCTTCATCCAGGCAATGCGTGAAGATTAATAACACCTTTTCCCTGGGTTTAGTACTAGCTTGCACGTGTTGAACCAGCAGGAACGCGGTGCTGGTGTCTCTTAGCTGTCAGCTCCCAGGTGCTTCACCACCGCGCTCTCGAAGGTACCATCTGCGCTTCAGCATGCTTGATTGTTCTTACTTTAAGGTCCCCAAGGGAATTCGGTTTAGGGCAATCATTGACTCAAACAGCCCTTCAGTTTTCATTGGATTTTTGTGTGTCTTGCAATCTTCCAAACACACCTGTAAACACTGGAAGTCCATTGATCGTAGGGTGCACACCAGGCTGGGCCACAGGCAGTACCAAGCACTCCTTTTCTCAGATGGTCTGATGGCTACGTAAGCAATTACAACCTGAGAACCATTGTCACGGGTACATTTAGCGTGGGAGTCATTCCTGTTGCAATTTTGTGTGTCATGCCAAAAAGCATGTCTGCATGTTTCCTCACTATACAGGTTGATGCAATAAGATTCTGCCTTTATCTGCAAAGATTTCTCAGGTCTAGTTGGCTTCTCTGCGGTTGTTGGTTCACCTTGCATTAGGAAGGTTTTCTAGGAGTCTCATATACTGGTACTGGTTTGCATTTTTCTTTATCTTAAAAGATAAAATTGTATTTTGATGGACAAAAGGTTACATTTCAAAGATAATATCTCAAAGTTACATGATTTTTTTCCTTTCTACACATATTTTTCCAAACCCAAACAGGCAAACTGGAATCTGAGATCAGTTTGCAGCTGCAGGGTCATTATATTCATATACTCCATACCTGCTGCTTTTCCAAAGATGCAATAAGTTGAGAACTTTAATGTTTTCTCATAAATAAAAGGCCTAATGTAGCCATACAAAGCCATTTCTTTCAAGATCCGAGAGTGGAATACAGAAATAGGAGACTATGCCGTTAATATTTTGGTTTTCCTATTATCAGAGGGGTTATACCAAAAACTGTATTTCCATTTTCTAATTTTACTGGCAATTATTTTGTAATAATGAAATGACAAGCAATCAATAGAGTTTAAATTTTCTTTTATGTTGAGCTCTGTTAAACTCTACCACAAATATCTAATTTTCTTGTCGCCAGGGCAATCGTTTTGAGGCTTTGGTTTCATTTTCTTAGGCTTGTGACTGGCATAAGTATGCTGTCTTCCTTTTTAAGCACAATACGTTCCAACTGTCACATCTTAGCACCTCTGCTACCAGAGGTGCTAACAAACAAAAATATATAAAAAGCTCAAACTGAGTCACCTGGTTGCAGAAAAAAAACAGATAGTTTCTTACCCTAAATTAAGCAAGTTATATGTAAATACAATCTATTTTATATCCTGTATTTCAGGGAGCAAACTACTAGACACTGCAATTGCAGAATGTCGTGCTTACTAGGATTGTGCAGGTTACTGGGGCAGTATGGTGAGTTACTCTGTGAATGAACAGTAAGTTTTACGTCCTCTGGCAAAGGAGATAGGGAAAACTGATGTTAAGGAAATGACTCTGGCAATCTTCTCACGTTTAGAAGTGCCGTGTCATATTAATTAAAAGTGCCACATCCAAAACCGATAAAAGGATAATTCACTTTTACACAGTGGCTGATGGAACTGATTCACTCTTACACAGTGACTAAAAAAACTATGGAAGTCATTGCTGTAAAAAATCTGTGAGACTGAGCACCTTGCTTCAGAAGTGGTTTCTAGGGCCAACAAGAAAATACAGAATTGTTTTGAAGATACAATTTTGAGCCAGTATTTGCCATCTCATTTTATGCAAAAGATAAAACGTCTGAGACATTAGGAAGAGATCGAGAGTGATGTAATTATCCCACATCTCCCTCTTGCAGAGTAGTTGCACTTTTCTCTGCAATGGCAAGGTTTCTAGGCTTTATCCCACTTGTTACCTACCTAGATTGTGCAGACCCCAGATTTGCTCTACCTTTGCAAAAACTTTATTCTTAAAACTGGACAGCAAGGAAAGGTGAAACCTTGCCTGCACAAGTCATGTGATGTCTTCAAAAATCAATTTAGGGAAAATTGGTGCAAAGGTCTGTGTAGAGCCAGCTCGTTTATTCTGGGTTTATTCTCATTTAGCTAAAGTGGATTTGAAGTAAAACAATAAAAACCACACAGGATGTTCACACACAAACTGCAACATCATAATCTGCTGCATTTCAAATGGGTTTGATTTAAAGCCTAGAAACCAATGCACATAGATAAGCTTCAGGAATAGGTTGGGGAGGAAGATGGTTGGAAGAAGGGGCATGAAACTTCTTCAAGTATGTGCAAGTAAGAATCTTGGCAGCGGTTCTCCTTGTGGCTCGTTAACATCATCCCAGGAATTATGTCTGGATGTTATGTATTGCTCAAGTAATTTAAAAGCTAAGACAACTTTCCATATTGAGACTATGTACCTCTCTGCCTTTAGGATGTACAGTCTATAGGAAAAATCAAACCTCCATCTCATAGTTAATTTGGAAATAGAACAGAGACCTGTTCCAAGGGAGAGTAAGAAACTTGCCTAGTTTTGTTTCAGAAATCACAGCGATACAACCTTGCGCATTGCAGATGGCTGTCCTTGCACGTTTGACTCATGAAACCAATTTCTGGACTGCTGAAATGTTCTTTCCCCAGATACTGATGTGATCAGTTGCTGAGTGAGAAGCAGCTCACCTACACAACCACTTCTCACCTGAAACAGCTGAATGGTATCAGCTTTTCCCTGTTCTCAGTACTAGCCTGTGTGGGTTGAATACTGCCCTTTGCTGGCTGGCTGCACAGAAACTTGTTGAACTTAAATTTCTTTAAGGTAATATTAAAAAGTACTGGGTGGTGTTTTGGTTTGGTTTTTTAGCATGTTTAACTTCCTTGCCAGGAATTTCTAGTCAATCTTTATGAGTGGGTGGTTTTGCTTAGAGTGGATGATTTTGTTTAGAGAATATTAAATAAAAAAAAATCTTAGTCCAACAGATAAGTTTTGGCTGTAAGGAGAATTAGTTTTCCAGAACATAAGCTGCCTAGCCAGAGGAAATACAATCATTTATACAGGAAGTCCAGAATACACAATCCTTCTTAATATAATTCTGTTTTATAACATTTCTGAGCTATGCTTAGAATGCATGTCAGTGGCATTCATTCTGGCATGAGCTTTTCGTAATAGATGTAGAAACTGAAAAAGTTTCTTGGTTGCTTCCTTTTTTGAAACCCTGCTTTACAACCAGCAAGGCCAGCTGGCAACGAGAATCATTCTCTCTGTGAGGCAGGCAGACTCATGATTAAGCCGCAGGAGTGGGGGTGCAAGGTTCTATTTCTGGCTCGGTCACAGACATCCTGGGTTATCAGGGGCAAATCTGCAAATTTTCACATTCAGTCATACGGACGAGTCAGCTACGTGTTGGAGTGTCTTCTCCTCTCACCACCAGTGCAGGAATGGACCAAGAGCATGTCTCCAGCTAATGTCCTGGAAGGCCATGGTGACTGAACACCTCGGAGAAGTGCAGAATTTAGAGCTTTTCTAACTCGTAAATGGGGATGGCACAGGCAGAAAAGTGGGTTCTTTGGCAGCTTTGTTCATTCTCCCTCGCTGATGTCAGAAGTTTCCCATGAGACTTTAAACATATTCTTGTTAAGTATTGATGTGCCCAAGAAAGACAGTGGTGACACAGAATGGAATTTAATTTACAGCAATCTCCAACACCACCTTTACTAGTAAAACAAGCATGTGACAGAATCAGATGTTAGTCACAACTGTATTATCCTGAAGCAATTCATTGATAGCGACCAAACTATTTGCAGAGTTAAAAAGAAAAACAAATCTAATCCAGAAGTTGATATTTTCACTGCAAGGGTGTCTGAGGCAAATGTTAAAAATGGCATAACTGATTAGAAGGTGTCAATATACAAATGATTAAAGAATTAACTAGGAGCTACTATAAAGACAGCGTACTTTGTTCTTTATTAACTACAAATATGCAAGACAAATTATAAAGAAACACACCGTGATCTTCTAGGAAAAAATAGTTATGTTTAGAATAGTTCTTACAAAGCGCTCGACTGCATAAAATATATGTTCAATGAAATTCAGTCTCTGACTGTAATAAAAATATATTTTAATATGAATAACAAAATAGACAAAAGAAAATCAGCTCCCTTGGAGAGTTCATTTGCTCTGGTTTTTTATGCAGTGATAGGTTTTGAGATACAGGAAACTAGGTAGGACTAAACAATAAATCGGTTGGGCTGGTAGAAACAATGAAAAGAAGGTACAATTTAAGATAGTAATTTCCAGTAATCTTAGATTCTGCTGGTGACGCCTTTTTTTTCATAAATTATTTTTTCTAAATGACTGTTTTTATTTAGGCAGGTCCTTCTACACAGAAGAAAAACTAACAACAAACACCATCCACCGTCTTCACAGAATCCCAGAATCCCAGGTTGGGAGGGACTTCAAGGATCATAGAATCATAGAATGATTTGGGTTGAAGGGACCTCAAAGATCATCTAGTTCCAACCCCTCTGCCTTGGCAGGGACATCTCCCACTAGGTCAGGTTGCTCAAGGCTCCATCCAGCCTGGCCTCGAACACTCCCAGGGATGAAGCATCCACAACCCCCCTGGGCAACCTGTTCCAGTGGCCTGGCCCAACCTTTCTTGGCAAAAGCACGTTCTAGAGAAGATGGCCCAGCACCCTGTCCAGATGAATCTTAAGTGTCCAAAGTTGGGGAATCCATCATTTTCCTGGGAAGATTATTCCAATGGCTGATTGTTACATGAAAAATTTTCCACTTGTGTTCAATTGGAATCTCTCCAGGAGTAACTTGTACCTGTTACCCCTCATCTTTTCCACGTGATTCCTTGTGAAAAGGGAATAATTTTCTTTGCAGCTGCCCTTTAAATACTGGAACATGGTGGTAAGATCTCCCCGAAGCCTTCTTTTCTCAAGGCTGAACAAACCCAGCTCTCTCAGCTTTTCCTTATGCAGGCTTCCCAGTCCTTGGATCATCTTTGAGGCCCTTTTCAGGACCCTCCCCAGGCTGTACACATTTCTTTTGCATAGTAGGGACCAAAACAAGACAGTATTTCAGGTGTGGCCTGACCAGCACTGAGGGGAGTGGGATAATGACTTCTTTATCTCTGCTGGTGATGCCCCTGTTGATGCAACCCAGCATCATGTTGGCTTTTTTTGCCGCAGCAGCACCCTGTTCACTCCTATTGAGCTTGTCCACCAGCACCCCAAGGTCCCGTTTCACAGAGCTGCTCCCCAGCCAGTGCTGCACTCCTGGATCGTGTTTTCCCAGAACTTTGTTGAACTTCTTCACGGATTAGATTGTGCTGTGGAAGACTGAGATCATCTGCTGATTCATTTTGTCAGCTGGAACAAGTACATAAAAACTCAACCAGAAATGAGTAATGGAAATGGGAAGACTGGATGGAAAAAAAAATCTTGTGCTCAGGAAGAATCTTAAGCTGAGGTTTGTCTTGTGCAGAGGCAAATCCCTAGTAGAAGTATCACCCTTTTATGATTAGAAGTATTCTACTTCCAAGCAGTATAATGGCCACAAGTTCATACCCATGTATTCTAGTTTGGAATTTTTCTTTTAAATAGTTGAGGTTTTTCTCTTCCCTGGTGATTAAACATTTTCTTCCTTAGCAAGGCCCATTGCGACAGGACAAGGGGCAATGGTTTTAAACTATTTAGAATGGATATAATGAATAAATTTTTTACAATGAGGGTGGTGAAACACCGGTACAGGTTGCCCAAAGAGGTGGTGGAGGCCCCATCCCTGGAGACATTCCAGGTCAGGTTTGATGGGGCTCTGAGCAACCTGATGTAGCTAAAGATGTCCCCGCTCACTGCAGGGGGTTGGACTAGATCACCTTTATTGGTCCCTTCCAGCCCAGCTCATTCTATGATTCAGTGAAATAGGCCATAAATTCCTGGCAAACAGAGAGATGTCTCCTAGCTCTTTCATTGATTTGGGAACACTCCACTGGACCAGCAGCAGAACATTCTTGCCAAAGGCGAGCTAAGGTACATCTGACGCTGTTTTGTGGGATGCACTGTAAAAAGGTACGGAATATAGAATAATTAAGGATTCAGTTTGGCTTTTTTGTTCACTTTTTGAGGTATTTTTTATATTACAAGAAACAAAGCAGACATCCCGTTTGGGAGCAAATCACTGTTACTGCCTTCTTTTTCCCTCCCCGGTCACTCCCGGTCTCCTTCCCGCTTTCTCCCGCCCGTGCCTTTCCCCCCGTTTCCCCGGTAACACACCAACAAAACCTGACCTCATCGGCCTCCTAAACCTCGTTGACGCTCCTCACATTCAGCACCGACGCATACGGCTTCAGAAGGAGAACTCGTTGCTGCGGGACCGCCGGGTTTGGCC
>NW_009726498.1:14031-14509 GCF_000703405.1 Apaloderma vittatum | reverse complement strand
GCAGCCGGATCGGGCCCGAGCTCATCACGAACAGACAAGCAAGGAAACGTTAACAACAGCGTTTTAATTGAGAAATGATCAAAAGGCATTCTTAAAATCCAGTCAAAACGCCTCGAGAAACGCTCAGCTCCCCCCACCTAAAGGCAGCGGCAGGAAGGGCCGCGAGTTTGCGTCGTCGTGTCACAAACTAAGGAGCGGCACCACGTCCAGCTTTGCAGGTGACCCGTGTCGGTACAGACAGGCTTCCTCGAACAGCTCACACCGTCCCAGCAGGTGCCTCCCACAGACCAACACCTGTCTGTAACGACAAGCCAGCACAGCTGTACAGAAATCCCCGCCTTTTGGTGTGAAATACCTCACAACAGCGCTCGGTTTTCACGTCAGCCTGGAAGAAGCGCAGAGTCAAGCCCCTCAACCCGCCGCAACTGTCCCTGGAGTAAAAGCAGCAAACATAACATTGCGGGAACTGAGACCAGCG
>NW_009726498.1:0-14009 GCF_000703405.1 Apaloderma vittatum | reverse complement strand
AAATTAACCCAAGACTCCGGGGTTCTGCGTCCCATAAGGCTGGGAGGTTCCTCAGCTTCAAAGCAGAGCCCAAAGCCGCGGGGAAGCCTTGTGTAACATTATTGCCCGCAACAAAATCACCATCGGGATTTAAACACGTTACAAGCAGGGAGTCAGATCCCCCAGATCACCTCGTTACAGGAATTCTCTCGGTTACACCGGCAGTCAGGTACCAGATTCTGTGTGTCCTGACGGGCACAGCCTCCTACGAAAATAAAAACAAGTTCAGATTTCTTCAGCCGGGCTTCTTGGCAGATTTTTCTTTCCTTAAAATATTCTCCATTCTGACTACCCAGGGAACAGGAGAGATCCCTAAAAGATATTTAAATACGAACAAACTTAAATACGTTAAACGACAAAACGGGAAAGGTGCGGAGAACTCGGTAAGCAACCAGCGGGGAGCAGGGGATCTAAAACTGCTCCTTCGGTTCACTGATCTTCCTCCGTTTTGGCAGCACGTCTTGACTAGACGAGAGTTCGAGCTGGTGAACCTGCCGAGGGAACACAAAGAGCGCGTCACAGGTTGTGGCACAGCCCAGACCGTGGCCTGCTCTGTGGCACGGGCAAGCTTCTCACGGGAGAAGTGATGATGAGCGTACAGATCAATGGTGGCGTTTTCGTTGGGGTTTTATTTTTTTTTTTCCCTTTTGCATCAGTAAATAAGAAAAAAATGCATGACCCTGGGGTTGAAAGCAAAAAAAAAAAATTAAAAATAATCTATTCTGCAGTAAGTAGTACTTCACAAAAAGACTGAATCTACAGCGTTGTATTCAGAACTTAACATCTCCAGGGATTTGCTGCAAACTCCGATGGCTCTTTTCACACACAGCGCCCATACGCGGGTACTTTTAAGACACAGATCGATTTCTCTTCTGGATTTCTTTAGAACGTTCTGCCGAGGAGCGAATCTTGCACGCTCTCAGGCTTGATTTCTATCTGCCTTAACAGAATTAAGGCAACTCTTAGTTGGCAAGGATCGAGCTGGGCAGGATGAATCCTCACACAACCATGGCACCAGAAATCACCAAAGAGCTCTCCCGAGCAGGGACAGGGATTTCCGCGGCCCTGACAAGGAATTTCCCCTCCCGACGGCACATGAAGAGCCCTCAGTGACCAGGATGGCAGCCCTCACCCCAGCTTCTTCTGAGGGGCACCCACCAGGAACCACCAACACTGACAAGTACCAGATGCTGAGGTCTTGCGAAGGCCCCTCAGCGTCTCACAAAGCTGGAGCGACCAAAGGCAGTCGGCAAAGGCAGCAGCCAGAGGGAGCCCCCCAATGCCACCACCAAAGGCCAGATTCCACCCTGAAGACAACTCTGCTCCACCAAGGCTGGAGGAACTGGGCTCCTCACAAGCAGCACCAACTACAGGACTTGTCTGCTGCAACGTGAGTAAAGAAATAACCGATTTTTCTTGGCACGAGTGAGTCACAGAGCTGAGGTTAGAATTTTGGCCTCGTGTTTTCCAAGTAAGATCACTACCAAGCACGTGGTACGCTGGGCTGGGGGTGAAACCAGTGGGGAATCTGGCTAAAGCCATTTTGAAGATAGAAATCAATCCTAAAGAGTCTTTCTCAACTTGTTTTAACTGTATCCACGCTCACCTTCTCACTCTTTGCAACAGATTTATTTTTTTCCTGACACTAAGAATCCAAACTTTTGAATTTTATGGGTGTTTCTGAAGTGATGAGAATTTCGTTCTGCCAGCACGAAATGTATTAAAGCTTCGAGTTGTATTCACTATTTGGAACAGAAAAAGGCTTAAAAAAAAGAACAGAAGTAGAAAAGAGAAAAAAATGGTACTAACAGTGCTGGCTTGAAAGATCCTTCCACTTCTTGTCCTGCTCTCCGACACGTTAAGTTCAGACGTCTTACTTGCCAAATGATCGACCTAAAATCAGAAGACAGACTTTGCCTTACGAAAGCAAGAGAAATACGTATCAGAGGCTATAGGAGGGTTCAGTGCTGTGGCTCGCAGAGAGCTCTGGCTCCACTCACCACAGCGCTGGAGCCAAAATTTCAACATGGGAGCGTATGCACTGAAGGCACTGCGCTCTTTAGAGCTCAACGTGCCAACGAGCCCCGAGGGATCAAAGCATCGGTTGTTTTCATACAGTAAGTCACTCACGGGTACCTGGGGCTGCTCTGTTTGAAGCTGTCCTCTACAGTTAAATGACGTCATTTTGCGACAGCCCAAGTTTCAAGTCTGAATAATAAATGCAAATCTGAAGTTTTAACCAACCTTTAAACAAGTTTCGGTCTGTCAGAATTAGCAGCGAAATTTCTATTAGGCAGAGCAGTTAATTATGGCAGTTTATGAACATGGAAATTACGTTCCCATTTCTCTTAATGTCAGTGAGACGACCTGTCTGGTTTGCAAAATGCAGTGCTGAGGAACAGCCTTTTGTTATTGCTTTTGATTGCTTTATAATACTAACCAGAGAGGAAAATGTAAAGGCACTTTTTTTGCTGGAAATACTGGCTGTGGCAAATAAATCTCGAGCAGATTACTCAAAGTGAGAACGCAGAGTGGTAAAAGCTGAAAAGGACAGAGGGCAGTTCTCATACCTGAGGATTAGAAACATATAGACTCCGGTTGCCTCCAGCCTTCATAACTTTGTCCTCCTCACAAGTTAAACTTGGTTCTTAAAAAAAAAAAAAAAAAAGAGTTAAATAAGAAGTCACACCGTTGACGACACACAAACTGCCTCTTAACACTGATGTTCTGTCACAAGGAACACGTGCACTTTATAAGTCCTTATCAGCACCAAGCATGATGCTTTCTCACATCTTAAATGCAGTGATTTCCCATCACAACTTCTTATTGCAGGCACACAAGAGATGCTTACACTAAGTAGTACAGACTTACACCCAGGATCTTTGGAAGAGTTTAATTTGAAGAAGAGGAGGCCAAGGGGAGACCTCATCACTCTCTGCAACTGCCTGACAGGACGGTGTGGAGAGGCTGGGGCTGGTCTCTTCTCACGGGTAGTTGGTGATGAAACAGTACGGAACGGCTTCAGGCGGCACCAGGGCAGGGTTACATTGGACAGTAGGAAAAGTTTTTCCCAGCAAGAGCAGTCAGCCGCTGGCACAGGCTGCCCGGAGAGGGGGCTGGGTCCCATCCCTGGAGGTGTTTAAAGCTCGCTGAGATGTGGGGCTGGGGGAGATGGTTTAGGGTGAGCTTTGCAGAGCAGGGGCAGTGGTTGGACTCGATGAGCCCAGGGGGCTTTTCCAACCTGAAGGATTCTAGGATTCTAAGAGTGGGCTCGACCCCCATACTCATTTATCCACTGTACTGCTAAAGGCTCATCCACTCTGGGATTGGCTTCCAAGGAAAAAGCCTCACGAGCCTGTTTTGTGCTGTGGGATGGGCAAGAAACGCCGTGGGGCCACTCACCCCAGCACAGCGTCTGCGTATTCTGAGCCCACTGGCACCGACAGTTCCCTGCAGCCACGTGAACAGGCCCCAAAGAACGAACAGTCAGTTCCAGAGATTTTTTTGCACTTCTATAGTCATGTGGAAAACGGCGTGCCTGAAGGTTTTTAGGGAAAATGGTATTTCTGAAGCCTGCAGAACCAGAGTTATATTTCAAAGCAGATGCAATTTTAGGGAAATGCGTTAAGAAGAGTGAATAGCGCAAGCAGCAGCACTAATGGGCATTTCTTCTATGAGTGCCACATACACTTGGTCTCCACAGAAGCATCTACCACTGCTACAGAAAAAAAAGCTTTTCACGCTGGCTTCTCATCCAAATAAAGGAGGTTTCCACCCCCTAGATCTTGGTGATAAAGCTTGGGTTCTTTACATCACAGCCTTGAAAACTGCATTCCTTTACCTATCCTGTTTCACATCAAGGCTTTTCTGAGCTTATTGATCCACACAATCTCTACTTAATCTTCTAGAAAGGGCACTTATTTCCCCTTTTGACTTTTCTTTGCTAAGTTTATGTGCAGCAAACAGGTACCAGTATTGTCTGGATGCTTCCTCTACAGCCTCTCTAAGAGGAGCAGATCAACAAACAGCAACTCATTCCTCAGTTCATCTGGTAGCAAAGTTCCACCTTTGAACAACCTTGGGAAACCTGAAGATAAATCATCTATTTTTCCTCCTACTTTCTCTAAAATCTTAAACGGGAAACTTCTGCTCACAGAGATCCCCAAGGATAGAGTTTGCAGCCTCGTGTTTTGAATTTGAGACAGTCTGAGTCTGATTCTATGATTCCACATCCTGGGGCACTGATTAAAAAACCCAACACAGCAGTGGAGTGCGTGTAGCAGCTGCGGTCAGGCTGACGGAGCCCGGACAGTTATTTTACTCTCCATTCAGAGCTTACAGTAGAGGACATGTACACGACTGTAAGCAAACACCACAGAATATATCTATCTGTAACGGCTAAGAGAAATCCAGCAAGACAAATGCTGCTGCTTTTTGTCAGAAAGGATGAGCAGGCAACTTCCTAATGTCCTGCGTAGCAGGAAGAACATAATTGCTTATTTGATAACAAGGGAGAAGGCAGCTTTGCCTTGCAGCATTAAAGAATCCTCAGAGAGCTTCCAAAACATAAGGTTTCATTTATCCTCTCCGCAGAGCTCTTCGTTCAACTGCTTATTGACATTGTTATACGATTTCCTTTTTTTAAATAATACAGAAGTAAATGGCTTTGGTACCTTCTTGAGAAATGCTGCCTCATAGGCTTCCACCTGGAATTTGTTTTTTTGCTGCTACTCACATTGTTTGCATAGTTTTACATGGACACTTTTTACAGTGTTGGGATTTTACTTGGGGAAACTCAGTTTGTTGAGATTCCTACCAACACAAACACTTTGCTAGAACCTGCACCTATTAAAACTGAACTTAAAAACGTTTACTTGCAATTTTGAAAATGCTCCATGTACACAGCAAGGGAAAGGGGCACGCAGGTGCACCGTAAGCTGTGAGAGCAAGCAGCTAGGAAAGGCACTAGAAGAGCCAGCAGCACAAACAGAATCACACAAATCAGTCATGAAACAAAACCTATTTGGAGATGAAGTTGCTGATCGTATCAGGAAGAGCAAACCACAGCAACGAACAACTTCCTTTCACAGAAGAATACACGTCTTACAGACACGGATTTTTTCCGTCCACCACAACATAAAAACTCTGCTGTGGACACGAGCCCTTACGCTCTGGGTTCCTTCCCAACCACACAGACTGAAGCATGTGTGGATTGCAGAATCAAACCTATTGTGGTCCTATTGTAGTTAGAGCTTAAGGAAAAAAGGTAGCTAAAAGCCATACTTCTGCTCAATTTTAGTGGCTGAGGCTGTGAGGATACAGTCCCAACAGCTGTGATTTACACAAAAATACACCTGGACTGTTGGGGCTTTTTTTGCACAGGGAATTCTGCTCCCTATCTGCAGTGATGAACTCAAGAGCGCAATAACTCTGCAAGCTTTATGTGGAAATAAAGTATATTAGTAAAAATAACAGTAATAATAATAGAAAAACAAAGCAATACTCCTATATAATCTATTAAATTTAACTTTTCTGATAAAATGGAACAGAAGAGCAGCATTTTAGAACAGAAACAGGAAATCATGCATTTGCTAACCACAGAAGAAAGCCATGGTAGAAAATAAAGGCATAGCAATGCGCACGAAGAAAACGGAATGTAAATTTTAATATAGTGGCCTATGTCAGAAAACCAAATTTCCATTTTAGTAACATGAGGAAAAAGAGGTACAAACTGAAGAGACTTGAAAAATACATATGAACAGTACCTTGAGCTTCTGAAATATTTACATCTTTCCTATCTTCTGCCTTATTATCCAAGACAGGATCATCCTAGATTAAGACAAAGGTCTATCATTTACTGCAGCCAAGTAAGAAAGGGGGGGTGTACTCAGATGCTCAGGGCCAAAGCTTATTAAATGGATTCTGAGTGGAACAAACTGTACTGAAATAATTGAATCTGACATGGAATGCACAGGCTAGGTCAGCATTACTTAATTATTAATGCAAGCACACATTTTGATTCAACTACCAAGAAAAACATCTGTAAAAAATATTAAAATTCCAACAAAGGTACTGAACAAACACTGTCAGTGCATCGATTACCGCCTTGCTATCACCAGGGAACCAGCAATTCAGAGGCACCCGCGGGTTTAGAAGGCCAAGCAGGTTACTTCCACCTCACCACCTGCAGGACCCCTGTTAGAAATGTTAATTGAGGGGCAGGGGCCAGAAGCACTGAAGCTTGGCCTCCTCTCACCTCCAGCCAGCGCAGCCCAGCACACAAATTTACACGTTCTACCAGGACTGAAGGTATTTGCTGCCTGTCGCCCGCCGATCCCAGGAATCTGCCTGAAATTGCCAGAGCTCAACACACGCAGCCCCAGGAGACACCTCGGGCACCCCAGCAGGAGGCTGAACGGCTCCAGCAGGTCCTCACGCCAGACAGAACGAGGTTTAACTTTCACCACCTGTACACGTACTGCTGTGCGAGAGGAACCCCAAGCGAATTTACTGCCGGTTAGTATTGTCCGGCTGCAGCATCTCGCTTGGGGCTGGTATGGGAGAGCTCCGGGGAGGCTCTAGCAGTGCTCTGCACGTGGAGCTGCAGAAAGGGCACTTGTACACACAGCACAAAGCTGTCCCTCCGCTCCTCCACCTGCAGCTCCTCTCAGGGCCCCGGAGACACAACTACCAACAGTGCTGCTGCTGCCAGGTGGTGTGCTGGTGCACCTGCTCCGTACTGCTTTAGCAACCACCAATTGCTAACTAAGGCTATAAAATTAAAGCAAAACTGTATCAAAGACACTGTCTTGCTTATGTACATCTGGAAACACAGAGGTTTTTATTAATGTTACAGCAAAACACAGCAGAACAATTAACAGCGCTTTTCTAGACTATAGATCTTGAGAAATCTCTGCACAAAACATTTGCACTCTTACCTTCATGTCCTGGTTCTCTTCTTCTGGATCATCTCCGTCCACTCTGAGCACCTGGAGAGGCGCATTAGTCTCTCCCTGCTTTAGGATGCTTTTATCAACACCTTCCATTCGTTGTTTTTCAGTGGTAACTTTAACTTTCAGCATATGAAAAGGTGTTGGCACTTCACCCACATTCAGATACATAGGCTCCCCTTCAAATATCATCCCCTCACATTCTCCCTCCTTAAAGCCAGGAGGCTGGTAATCGGGCGGTGTAACTGCAGGAAAGAATTGATTCAATGCGTTAGAACAAAATACACCCTTGTAAAATTTAACTCGTGTGGCAAAAGTACTCTTTTCTCTTCCCCTCATTAAATGAAAGGCGATACATAAAAAAAGGTGTGGAGAGAAGAATAATCAATATTCAAATTGTACTAAGTGATAGTGTTTCCCCCTGTACAACAGGCAACACCCAGTTAGAGCTACCTGACAGTTTGTATGTGCAAAGAGATGAGCTAGAAGCTCTGATTTCACGTTAGAAAGCAGTAACACATTCTGAAAGCAGAGCTCGACATTTAAATAGTCATTCAAACTACAACCGGTCTGGCAAACACATTACATCCCAACATGCTCAGGAAAACTCAAATTCATTTTTAAAAGATCCTGAAATCCTTGCTCCAATGAAGTTGGTGACAAGTCCGTGGAGAGTGAGATCAAATCTGTTCTCCTTGGATGTCCTAAGTCATCGTGAGAAACTGACACACGTAAAATAACGACATTTTAACAACTTCCAGCAACCATAAAGAAAACACATTAAAACATTTCTGTGAATTGTTTTCCAATGCCTGAATATAGCTGATAAATCAAGGTAATACGAAAATATTACCTTCATCATAATAAAACAGCTTCATAGTCAGGCAAACGTCATTCGGCAACGGACTCAGGTTTTGCATCAGGACGTAAATCTTGCGAATGAGGAGGATACTCGCTTTCTTGGTGTCTGCACAGGTGATGGTAGAATCATTCCTTTTGGTTGTACTAAAAATGAACAAAGTATTTATTGGTGCTTTTTTTCTTTTTATGCAGAATTAACTGTTTCTAGTACCAAGACACACAACTGTTTAACAGTCTACGAACGCCAGACGCAGACATCACACTCATTGCCTAAGGTCTCAAAGTACAAGCGCTGCAATTTCACTAAGTGACCTGCGTGTTCTCTGCCTCTTGGAAGATCAAATCCCGAGGCAGAGACATCAGGAAAAGGTTACGGTTCAACATCTGTGTTTTAGATTACACAGTGCTTAAAAAACCACCCAATCCGAAAGAAAGAAGAAACAGGTAGGTACTTTCGAAAGCCCCAGCTCTGTGAAGTCTTACACGCTTGCTTTCCCTTCAATAAAACAAGGGATGCTGTTGATTTTGACAAGAACGGTTACTGATAAAGAAAACGCCTGCCTAAGGGACTCCTTGCATCCAGCTCTCACTTCCACAGGCCTGTCCTACCAAGAGCTGACCCGAATCCTTCCTTACTGCCACTAAAAATGCTCCTCCTCACAGCTACGCAGCCGAGAGGCACCCAAGGAGCTCATCTGCCAAGCAAAGGGTAACAAAACGTGAGTTATGTCACTGGATGACCCTTTCTTCTGGAAGCACGCCCTTAACTTCAATGGTTTCAAACGTCTTACCCTCTGCAGGTGGTTATCTCTTTCCATGCAGCATGTCAGAAAATCATAGAATCACAGAACCAGAAGTAGGGTCACACCTCATATTTTCAAATTAGTCTGGCGTGAATTTATGCTAATACACCACGGTGTGGCTGAGGCACATCTTGCATCCCTTCCCACCAGTGGTTTTTACACAACTTACAGCCTGGTTTAGAGGTAACTAGATTCAGTCCAAGGTAGCCAGGCCTGCAGCACTGCCTTTTTTTTTTTTTTTTTTTTTTTAAAATTTAAAAAGCATTTTATGCAGGAAGAAATCTCGAAGTTCGTTAGGCATGAGCTTGCTACATTTCAATTACTTGTCTTAGAAGAAGATGTGTCCTTGCAGCTGTGACTGACCAGTAAACCCCGACAATGAAAGAAGGCTCCGAGGAGACGGGCAAGGGTGGCTAGGCTGAGGGAGCCGCACCGGGCACACCGCCCCCAGCTGCTGCACAGAAAAGCTGACTTTATCTGAACACACAGGGCACCCGAGCATGGCCGTCCCTGCAGATAAACAGCTCCGTCAGTTTGAGCGGCTCAACTGGTGCCGTAAATGTTTCTCCTTGAGTTCACTAAAACCGTGTGAATATCTTCTCGCATTAGCCAGACCAGGATGAGGGGAGCGACTATGCGGCTCAGCGCGACGAGCATAAGAACTAAACGACTAACAAAAGAATTTCCGAAAGAGCAATGGGCTGGAGCTGGCCTCAACCAGTGCCTGGATGCCCAGGGTCGTGACGCTGAGCACATTATAGAGCCCAGGCAGAGGAATCCCACTAGTACTGAATGAACCGTGTACTGCAATAGCTAAGTGTAGCTTCCAAAATACCCTGACAATGCACTACAAACGTATCAGCTCTGCTAGACGAGAAATCCTACGTAGTATCAAGAAACTTTGGATAAGTAAATCTGATATTAAACATTTCACTCTCCACACATGGAATATCTTAAAGAACCTGGTCAGAAAGTATTGAACTCCCTAAGAATCATCTTTTGTGTAGATACTTTAAAATATGAGCATAATCTGACAAAATGATTAGTTTTATTTCAAGAATAACACCAAGCTAATAGTATATGCTGCTAAAATTAGTCTTAGGATTGAGAATTAAAAAAGGAAATACCAAACAGGTAAAATCCAAAGTTTTCACGTTCCTGTGCGTGCAAACGGACTGTAAAACCACAGAGTAAAGTCCCAGGGACAGTACCTGCTGATATCCAGGAGTGGCCCATTGTGGGTATACTTGAATTTGAAGTGGTAACATTCTGTAATTGTCTGCAAACAAATCCAGTAATTATTGAACCATCAGCTGTCAAGGAAACTACTGCTCTGCTTCTGTCTAGTCATCTATAAATCTTGCATTTAAAGAAATGCAACGGTAGCCCAACTCCCACCTGATTCACACGCATGGAACAATTAACAGTATTAATGTATATACTTGTCATTAAATAAAAGTTATCCATATTATTTTCTAGGAATCACCAGGATAAAACATTCTGAAACATCAAGCCCGAGTTTTTAGAACAAAACACTCAAGATTTTAACCGTGTTTTTTTTTAAATTTAAAACGTTTCACACACGTAACAGAGACTCAGTGACCCCCAGTGGCTAGTTAAGGCATACCGGGTTTCGCACAGAGAAGCTCCCTGAGCTCATTACGCACAGTCAGGATGATGCACCTGCAACAACTTTTTGGTTTTCTTGTAGCGGCCCGAGAATAACCCAGATCATAAACTCGATGTTCCAAGGCAATTCACTACGTGGCAATTCCGATTAGCTCTAGTGAATCTTATATTTGATATTTTAATACGTCAGTTTCTTTTTTTTTAACGTGCAATAAGGGGAATATTAAGTACTACTGGTTGTATACACATCTCACTATACCCATATTGTCATTAGGCATCCAGTAAGACATTCTAGCAGATTTACCTGAGGATCTTCTGGATGGGCATAGACCTGTATTTTTAAAGTAAAGAGAGGAACCCAAGTAAGAACCAGACATACCTCTAAGCATTTACCTTAAAAAACGTGTACCTTTTCAAAGATACTTACTGCCAGGACAATCATTCTTAGCTGTCAGAAACATAATCAGAGAAAGAAAAACAACATTAAATCAATTCCACAGCCCGTTTCTGCTTACCAAGCTGTCTGTGGTCTCTAGCTGTGGGAAGCAATACAGACAACTAAGGCCTGCTTGAAGACAAACCTCTTCATGCACGGTTTAAGAAAGGACTCCCTCAACCAGGAGAAGAAAATTCCTTCATATCCCTGACTTTACTTCTCTTTATGAGGTATATTATCCTGAAATGTCTGTGCATCCCACAGGGTAGCTAACTAGTTATTAAAGCTCAGCTATTCCCTAACCACGAAGCCCTATAACTATGCAAGCAGCTAACCGTCTTACAGAAACTAATGTTTCAATACAAGTAAAACAGCCAAATGATACTGGAGGACTTACATATTTCTTCTGCAAGGCATCATAGCATCCTAACATCCTGCAAAAATCAAATAACATTGTCCATCTAATTTTCATTTGCTTTGCTTCTGATTAAATGAAATAGTTAAAAAAAATAATCAAAATTCTCATGTTTAGCCTTATCAGAATACTTATTCTGTTACTGCACCTTATTAGTAGCGACACAAGCAACGACTATCTTTGTAACACCAAATCATCCCAACCTCTTTGCAGAGCAAGCAGAAATACAGTCTGTAAGTCAACGGTTTATCAGTAAAAACACAACGCAATTGCCCATCAACCACTTTCAAGCGTCTTTTAACACGTGTATTCATTAACCGGTTTAAAAGTACCTCAGCTGAACACTGACATCTCCAAAGGACAAAGGAGCTATGCTACTGCCTTCATCGAGATGTTACAATTAGCTTTTTACATAACACGCAAACAGCCAAACAGTGAACCAAAACTTACCCTCACCTTTTCCTAACACTTCTTTTGAATACAGTTAACAAGGAAAAATTGCTTTTGGTGTGTACCTAACGCTAAGTCAAGAAAGGCTACTCACCTGTACACTCCAAACAGGCAGCGCACACCCTTCCCATAAAGTCAGGGAGCTTTTCCTTCTCAGCATCCACAGACTGCCACCCCACTGCCCTCGCTAATGTTTAACGTGGGGGGGTAAGGTGAAACCAGCTTGGCACCACTTCAGATTCCTCTACCACAGAAGACCAATTCAGAAATTCCAGGTTACAGTGAAGGAAGCTTTTTCCCCACTCCTCTCTTAGTGACAGCACACAGATGACTCTTAGTGACAAAGCACGGATGACTAATTTCACCTTCAACACCTGAACTCAGACCTACAGCTCTGAAGACTCAAGGGCCACAAACCCCCGTTGCTGAACGCAGCATCTTCTTCCGTGCCTCACCTGGTACTACAGCTGCTTAAAGTGCAACAAGAGCAAGGATGGCCTTTACAGAGGCACCAAAAAATAGGAACGTGTTTATAAGGCAAAAGCCGCATATACTCTTTCCTAAAGAGCAAGGAGAGCTGACTTGGAACAAATCTTGCAGTAATTGTGAACAGAAGGGAAATCAAAATAAATACCTCCAGCCTTTCTTACACAAGTCTGAGAGCAAGATCATTACATTCAAACCCCAAAATGTTAACACTGCGTCTCCTGTTCAGCTACAGAGGAGCTACTGGTTAGATTTTTGCATTTATGTGCACCCTTGAGCACTCATACACCCACAAAAACTAAATGTAAAGTGTAAGCACTCTGTGAACAAAGATTTGTGCCCTGCTAAGCACCGAGCTGTAAGCCTTTCTAGAAACACAACTGTAAAAGTTAACTAAATCTCTACTGATTCGATTTTCCATCTTAAAAGAAAAGTCAACGTAGTAAGTGCCACCCACTGAAAGAACTTTTTTCTTTCTATCCGCAAACAACCAGAACAGTATCTTTCAGAATTGACACCCTATGGAAGTGTTATATACGCACTGTAATTCACATACCATTTCACCAGCTGAGAAGAGCCAGGACAGCTCTTGTCTTCCTTCAGAATTTTCACACAGACATCTCAAAAAAAAAAAAACACAAACAAAAAATATCCAATTTGCATATTTATTTAGGACAAAACACAACCACATTGCCAAGAAAGTGAAGTTAATTCCCTAAATTAATATTATCCAAAATTAACATTATTGACAGGTATTGGCATAGTTTTAATTGCAATTAGCATCACCACTACCTAACAAAAATTCAACAATGACTGTATCTGAGAAGTTTCAGTAACAGTCACAGAAAGTGGCTATGACCTTTAATTAAGACAACCAAGTCGCTTTAACAACACTCGGTAACTTCCCAACAACTGTGCAACAACAAATTTGGTGAAGAACAACGAAATCAGCCTGTTACCATCCATGTATCTTGTTCCATAGGCACTTTCAGGAAAGATTCCTCTCAGGTAAGTAATGCAGGATACAGCGACTGCCAGGAGCCTCTTCACTAGCATCAGGGACTGCTGTTCAGTAGTTATTTTACTAGGAAAAACAACCGCACTCTGGAAGTTTAAGAAAGAAAAGAATTAATCTCCGTCCATAACAACAAACCTGTACCACCTACAATCCAGTCCAATGCCTGCTGCACTTTTTATTAATTATGAAGGTCATACTTTTCAGGGAAAGTTAAGCATATTCCTAACACTTGGTGTTACTATGTTTTTATGACATAGCTGATCTCTCCCAAGTGCACGATCACTAACTTTACTATTAAGCATCTTTATTCATAAAGGCTGAAGTAGTTTGTATTTTTCAAGTGAAGAAATATTACAGAGCACCTGGGTGCGTTATTTCAGCTAAAACTCCCTGCTTTTCCAATTCAAGTCATACATTGCGCTGAAATACCCAAGGAAAAAAACGTACCATACAATTCTTCGGCTTCTGAGCAGTTGCCATTTTGCAGATACTCTTCTGTTAATAAAACACCTGCATCAGTATATGTATGAAACCATTCACATGTGCACGTGAGCCCACCTGCCGCTCTGACAAGTCATCTGTATCAGCACAAACCTGTAATTTTAATAAAACACAGGTCATCTAATAATCATCACTAGTAGATTCTTGATATCCCTAGCGGTACAGACCTCCCCCAAGGGTGCAGGTCGCAGTGACCAGCACGCTGTGCTGGGGTGAAGCCCGAGGCTCCCAAAGCCACGCAGCGCAGCACACGCTGGCAAGCAGGGTAGGGCCCCAAGAAGACATTTGCCGTATTTAAGTCACCTCCAGCCAAAGCTGAGCCACTGCCTTTGGAAAACACCTCCAGGCTTGGGTTATTTTCGCCTGCAATTTACACGAGTACCACAGGAGACCACTCTCCAGCTTGTCCTTCTGGTGAAAC
>NW_009726497.1:25736-77481 GCF_000703405.1 Apaloderma vittatum | reverse complement strand
ACTAGGTGATCTTTAAGGTGTCTTCCAACCCTGAAAATTCCATGGTTCTATGATTTTTGAGGATAATCTAGTACATTAAATTACTATTTCTCATACGTGTCTGTGGTGGAATGATGGGAAGAGTTTTAGATGTGTAAATGATTAGCCTAAACAACCGTAGATCTACTTGTCTGGAACTGAACAGTGAACTGTTTTTACTCATTATCTTCTCACACTGTTTTGCTTACACTTGCCAGCCAATTTTTACAGTTCATAAGATGTCAATAGAAATGCTAAAGCAGCAGTGGTGGCCTTAGGCAGTCCAACAGCGTGGCATAAAAATAGATTGATGCCAGGAGGTGACATACTGTCATAACCAGTAAATGCAGCAATTGTCTACTTTTATTAGCACTTAAATTTGAGAGGTGGAGGAGAAGAAGTTATTATATAACTTTCCTTATGTTCTATAATCATCTACGGTTATAGACACTGATAAGAAAAATGCAAAATCAAAAATACTTCCATTAACTTACATTATTTGAGCCCAAGTGTGGAGCTGATCCAAGTCAGTTTAATAATCTCTTGTTAACAATTTTGAGTTTCAGCATTATCGCTATGGTGTTGTTTTCTTGAGTTTTTTTAGGAATATAAAAATAATTTCTTAAAATGTAGTGTGATTCTTGGAAGAACTGTGTTTAGCATAAACCTGAGTATTGTTTGTATTTAAACCATAATGCTAATAAAATCGGTTAACTTTAAAAGCAGAGTTTCTGTGCAGTGTGCTGTTTTTTCTGGTGGCTGTGAATAGTAGAACAGGAGCATGGAATATGCTATATATTTGAACTTTATTTTCAACTGTATTTTATTTAGTTTATAATAAATTTCTTAGCAGTAAATATGTAGAAAGAACATGGCACAGGTTTGATATGTTTTACTACTTTCAAAGCAGGGCTGTTCACTAATTAGCACAAACACTTCCTGAATTCCTCACTGAGGAGAAACTGTTAGTGCTGCGCTGACTCAGAACTGAACACATGCCTGTTTCGAAAAGAGAGGAAAAGTGCAAAGCTATTGCAATCAGTATCAGTCACTTGAGTTTTTTGGAAGTACTTGAAAAAGTGCTTTTGGGATTTGGACAGGATAGTAATAGTGTTGTATAATTTTAGATGGAGGTAGTAAATGAGATTACTAGGAATTTCTCTTGGAAAGAAGAACGGCATCAATTCTTTCACAGAATCACAGAATGTCAGGGGTTGGAAGGGGCCTCGGAAGATCATCTAGTCCAGCCCCCCTGCCAGAGCAGGATCACCTGCAGCAGGTCACACAGGAATGTGTCCGGGCGGATTTTGAATGTCTCCAGAGTAGGAGACTCCACAGCCTCCCTGGGCAGCCTGTGCCAGTGCTCTCACATCATCACACTGTTTTCCTCAAGAGGCTAAAATCTCCTTCGAAGTTTAGTTTTGGATGTAAAAACTGCACTTGTAAGTCTTTAGTGTTCAAAATGGACATATATATATGTAGTTGAGATGTTCAGAGTTTGTGACAGTTTATAGGTGTCTATGTGCAGAAATTCAGCCTTTGCACTGATGTTTCAGAAGCATAAATTCTGTAGAATGGATGGCAAGGCCAGGCCATATATCAGTTACGAGATGCTTACCATTGGCCTTCTGATTTTTCTGGGTTTTTTTTCCTATACCTGGGCTGCTTTAGCAAAATACAACAGTGGACCGTCAGTGTCAATCTTTGCTTCAAAACTCTCATGCAGATGTGCTTTGACTTCAGTCTTTTTCATCTCTGCTCACATTATCAACTGCCCATCTAGCACTCTGGAGTTGAAAATCTGACCCACAGGCAGTTTACACAGTTGTGCAAGCTCTTCTCTAGTATGAGAGGCCACAGATATGTGCATGTCTGGCGTATGTAGGAGCAGAATAGTGAGAGCAGAAATTATTGGTCAAGTCTGAAGCTTGGAAGCTTCCTGTAAATGAATTTCATCAGGTTCCTTCAAGAGCATTGTCAGAAATCTACAGTGTTACATAGTCATTTTTAAAGAATTATAAATAATAGATGTTTTCTTTTATTTTCAGCTTCTTTGTAATACTGGCCATGCTGAGGAAAAGCTAGGTTTTACGTATGACAGCATCATAATATGGTAAGTAGTTAGGTTGACTAGAGCAATGTTAGTGTATTTTAATTTTTCTAAGTGCAATTAAATAAGCTGTGTCTGTACTTTTGTGCTAGTATTTTTGTTTCTAATATGTTTGAAATCCTGTAATGCGAACATGTACAAGTATTTTAATGAGTAAAATCAGAAATACATTATTCACTTCTGGGCAAAGAGAAGAGGGAAAAATGTCCAAGTTAACTGAATTTCTCATATATGTATTGTATTCCTCATATATGGAAGAATACCTCTAAATATCTCTGTACTTGCAGAAAGCACTTTTTAGTGAAAATGTGTACCTACGGAATTTAGAGCATGCTGTTGATGTGGGATCAGGATTTAAAGATAAACTTTTTACTTTTTACTTTCTCTGTTATTAAAATGCCCTGTGTGTGTACTTTCAGGTGGAATTTTCTTATTTTTTGTTGCTGTTTCTGACAGCTAAAAGTAACTACATGCTTATTTCCAGAACTTCTGTGATTTTACACAGACATTGGTAAACTTGTCCTGAGGCGCAACATTGGTGGCAGAAACAACCGAGATCTATTATTTGATACGATTTTGTCTTCTTTAATTTAGTTTTCTGACTTAGGAAAACAAGCCTAGAGAACCAAGTCACTCGTTGTGTAAAATGTTGGGAAACCTTGTGTAATTTCTTGTGAAAATGCTTCAAGTTTTCTCAAATAGAACTGCTATTCCTTGTGAGAATTAAAAAACAAAAAAACCCAACAGTTAGTGGGTTTTTGTGAATGCATGTTTTACTGAAAGCTTTAACAGGTTATTATAGAATGACCTAGGCTGGAAGGGACCTTAGAGATCATCTAGTCCAGCCTCCTTGTCATGGGCAGGGACGCCACCTCTCGACTAGACCAGGCAACACATGGGGACCGAGCGGGAATAGAACCCGCGACCTCAGTGTTGTCATTGTTGTCAGCACCATGCTCAAACCACTGAGCTAACCGGCCCTTATTTATGCACCTGTTATAGTGCTTTGTGGTGGGACTAAACATTGCTTATGAGTGTAATATCAAAATTCGGAGTTCTTTACCAAGTATTTTTATATAAAAGTCTTAAAAGATTATGCAAATACTAGTGTTTGTATTTATAGGAAGATGTTTGCTGAATAATGTGCTAATTCAAACACAGATATTGATAAGGAAGAGATAAAAATTTTCATGTTAGCATACACGTGAAGAAAAATAGTCCCCTACTTAGAACAGTGCCAAAAATGGTTTCTCAAAAAAACAAGACATAGAGGGAAATTGTCTTGATTAGTGTCATTGCTTTTGTCAGTCCAATGGTTCTTCTGTGTATATGCATGAGAAGCAAAATTTTTGTGCAAGTATGTAGGTTATTCTGCTATAATCATAATTTTAGATGCAAGTATACCACTCAAATATTTTAACAACCGTAATTGTGGTGGTTTATTCTTCAGAAATATTTATAGGATGGATGGTTCTTGTGAAACACAGACTTCTCAGGGAAACTTAAGAATTTTGATTGTCAGAGTTGTAGTCATTCTGTGTTAGTATTCATTTGCAGATTATTTTGCTGTCTAGGATATGGCCATTCTGAGTAGCTTGCAAATGGCGATCTTTATAGTTAATGTTGAAAATTACCTTCAGGTAGGCTAAGTATACGTATTCCTTTGGAAATAACATGCAAGTTCCGTAATTTGCTTGGGTGATGTTATCTTAGGTTTCAATAGGAAAATCTTTTTGTGCTATAGAACAAACTTGTTTTTCTTTTAAAACATGAAAAGTTATTTGGATACAAGAAATACTTTGGGTTTTTTGCATTTGTGAGGAATGAACGGCTGGACTTAAAGCATGAAACTAAGGGAATCAATGATTTCAAGACTAATAATAGTTTTCTCATAAGGTTCTAGGTTTTGGGATTGGTAACCTTGATTGGATATTTACCTAAACCAAGGACAGTTGCAGCCTGTGCTAATTGCAATTGCTCTCAAGATTTTTAGAACTCGTTCTCATTTTAGACTTTTTTTAGTCCAAGTGCCTGATTAGAGTTTCTTCTTGCCAGCAGATGGAGATAATAGTGACACATTTTGTTGTCATTCACAGTGTAGATGGATCTTCCCAGTTCACAGAGCACCATACCATTGACAGATGAGAGGAAGCCTTGAGCCACAAAGAAAATGGAGTGTTGATAGGCCTCAGACATTTTTGAGGTCTTTTAGTATGTGCCAAGAGGCTTTAGCTATTAATGCAAAATTCAGAATATTCACAACTGTCTGGCAGGATGAAGCAGAGATTTGACAAAATTGTGGTTATCTTTTCTGCAGTGAGTGGATGAGATGCTTTAGAAAAAGGTGTGAGAATGATCCTGTAATAAGTAGTGAGTATGTCTTGTTAGTTCTTCCAGACTTTTTATCAGTCCTAGTATTCATCAGCCTTAATGCTCCCATAGGTATTTTTCATTTCTGCATTGACAGAATACTGGGGCAAATAGTACTGAGCTTACATTTTCTCTTACACAGTCATGATGTCTTTTTGGCACTTTGGACCACAGATGCATGTAGTGTGTTTGTGTCGGGTGTGCATATAAAATAATTTTCTTGATTAGATGGCAATTTCACCATCATATAGTATGGGTTTATAAACACAGTTTTTCATAGGGACATCTATCAATTTTGAATTTTCTTCGTCCTCCTAACTGTGCCTACAGATAATTTTTAAGTTCCCTTGAAGTTTCTCATGACCTCATCTTACTAATGTAATCTGCATTGCCCTCTGTATTTTTGTCCCTCTCCTCCAAATCAAGAATTCTATACTAAGTACTGACTACAGGGACTTGTATTTGTAATAACTCCTTTCAAGTCTTTCATAAGATTAGTAGAATATGATTTATGCATTCTCTACTGGGTGCTTCACGTGGGTAACTGGTCTTATTTTAAAGTGATTTTATTTTAAGAAAACAAGTAGTCCTCTGGATGACCTTTGGAATCCTTTTTGTATGGACCTTTTCTCTATCTTGACCGCTACCATTTATAATACAGTGCTAGCAAGTAGATGCAGATAATTCATATTCATGTTCTTTCCAAACACTTAATATGTGAAACTTGGTGGGCCACTGACAACACTAACAAATAGATTTCCTCCAGTTCTTCCATCATTTTCACACAGTCTAACCCATTTTTTGTATAATGAAAAAGGCTTTAGGATAGGAATCTCCATGCCAGTCGTAGAATCATAAAATGGTTTGAGTTTGAAAAGACCTTCAAGATCATCTGGTTCCAGCCCCAACCACAGGCAGGGACACCTCCAACTAGATCAGATTGCACAAAGCCTTGTCCAACCTAGTCTTGAACACTTCTTGTGGGGTGGGGGGAAGACTTTGATAACTTCTCTAGGCAACCTGTTCCAGTGCCTCACCACCATTACAGAAGAGAATTTCTTCCTAATATCTAATCTAAATCTACCCTCTTCCATTTTAAAGCCATTATCTCTCATCCTATCATTACACTCGCTGATAAAGAGGCCCCCCTGTTATTTCCTGGAGCCCCCTTCAGGTACTGGAAGGCTGCTATAAGGTCTCCCTGAAGCCTTCTCCAGGCTGAACAGCCCCAACTATCTCAACCTGTCCTTATAGGGGAGATGCTCCAGCCCCCGATCATCTTCATGTCCTCCTCAACCCACTCCAACAGGTCTGTGTCCTGCTTGTACTGGGAAACCCAGAGCTGAACACAGTACTGCAGGTAGGGTCTCACAAGAGCACAGCAGACAGCAAGAACCACCTCCGTTAGCTGCTTAGCCCCACTTCTCTTGATACAGTCAAGGATGCGATTGCCTTTTTGGGCTGTGAGTGCACATTGCTGGCTCATCTTCTGGTTTTCATCCCCCAAGTTCTTCTCTGCAGGCCTACTCTGAATATACTCATCACCCAGCCTCTGTTTGTGCTTAGGATTGCCCTGATCCAGATGCAGGACCTTGTACTCTGCCTAGTTGAACCGTGACACGGGCCCACCTCTCAATCTGTCTCAGTCTGTCCAGGTCCCTCTGGATGACATCCCTGCCTTCCAGCATGTTAACTGCACCACACAGCTTGGTTTTGTTGACAAACTTGCTGAGGGTGCACTTGATCCCACTGTCGGTGCTGCTGGCAAAGATGTTAAACAGCACCTGTCCCACTGCCAACCCTCCAGGAACACTAGTCATCCCACCATTCTCCAAAAAAGACATCAGGGTGTTGACTGCAACTCTTTGAGTGTGACAGACAATTCCTTGCCCGCCATGAAATGAAATCCTTGTCTTTTCAGTTTAGAGACAAAGATATCGTGTGGGATAGTATCAGATGCTTTGCAAAAGTCCAGATAGATGACATCAGCTGCTTTTCCCTTATCCACCCTCTAAAGCAGTGACTTAGTATGGAGAAAATGCTTGTACATCTCATACTTCTGTCAGTCCCTTATTTGTTTCATTCCTTCTTCTTTTACTTCAGGATTTCCCGGTGGCTGTGATTTAATTTTTCAAGTTTTCTCTTTGTGGTACAGCTGAGAACTCAGAACACACAGACGTAGGCACATAAGTTTTACTACATGCTCTTTTCCCTGTCTGCTGTAGCATATCTTCATTGTCTTTGTACAGTCAGGTTTCTCTCAGTTTTTTTGTGGTGCAGTCATTGAATGGTGAGGCTTGTGTTTTGTTTTGTTTTTTTTAACAGAGAGATTTTAGTTCAGGCCTGTATACTTCTTTGTGTCATTGC
Organism: Apaloderma vittatum; assembly: GCF_000703405.1. NCBI lineage: Eukaryota > Metazoa > Chordata > Aves > Trogoniformes > Trogonidae > Apaloderma > Apaloderma vittatum. The sequence goes on along the minus strand of NW_009726497.1, from coordinate 70,616 downwards.
TTTCATTGGACCTTTATGGATTTTTGTGGCCTTTAGTTTAGATCTGTATCTTTCTGGCCAGCTATATATTGTCATTCCATTATAATTTCTTAAAGATAGTGACAGATCTGGGTTTTGTACCTTTGCTTTTATATGTTGAGTCTCATGTTAGTGTTGTCCTTTGTAGTGTTTTTACTGTTGTCAATTCTTAAATTAACCACAAATGAAGAATATCCTCCTCCTGTGAGTTGCAGAACAAGTTTTCAAAGCATTGATTGCTCTTGAGAAACTGTTTGTCTAAAGATTATTTTGGTCTGCCACTCAAAAAACGTTTTCCTTTCCAATATAAAAGTAACATGCTTCATGAGGAGAAAGAAAATATGGATTCATTAGGACAATATTTGGTTCTCTTAATAAGAAATGTGGATAGCAGCAACAGGATTCTTTGCATGACTAATGGGTAACTTCTTTAAAAGGAAACTAAGCTGAACTGTGTTAAACTGACATATCCAAATTAATTGTAAACTGTGCATTAAAAGTCCAAAAAGAAAAGTAGCACTGTAGAACTCTTATGTACTCATCCGTTAGAATTTCATTTATACAAAGTTGCAAAACTAGGAACAAAGCATGATTTGTGATCTAAAGAATACCTGTTACCTACTCAGCACAATTAAAGAGTTACTTGTCTGCTTTTCTTGTATGACTTTGGAAATAAATCTCTCCTCTTTTACAGCTTTTAGAGGAAGAATTTTTCTTTGCCTCCCTTGTCAAGAATCTGTTTCTTATTTGCATCTAGCTCAACTTGAAGTAAATAAAGGCAATTAGTGACAGTCTTTTTGTGTGATGTATTTAGTATTACCACAGGGATACTCACTAACAGGGAGGGACTGGTTGAAGTGGTGGAGATTGAGTGTGGCCTTGGCTGCAGTGACCATAAGATGATGTGGAGTTCAGGATCTTGTGCAGTAGGAAGAAAATATCAAGCAGGATCACAACCCTGGACTTCAGCAGGGCCGACTTTGGCCTTTTCAAGCAACTGCAAGTGGAAATCTCATGGGACAGGGTACTAGATAGTAAAGGGACCCAAGATATAGTTGGTTAAGATTCAAGGACCACTTCTTCCAAGCTCAAAATCAGTGCATCCCAACAGATAGAAAATCAAGAAAGGGAGCCAGGAGACCTGCTTGGATAAACAGAGCAAACTGGGCAAACTCAAGTGGAAGAGAGTCTATAGATCATGGAAGGAGAGGCTAGTCACTTGGGAGGAATATAAGACTGTTATCAGAGCATGTAGGGAGCCAACTAGGAAAGCTAAGGCCTCCTTGGAATTAAAGCTTGCAAGGGAGGTCAAAGACAACAGAAAGGGCTTCTTCAAAAACATTGCCAACAAAACTACCACTAGAGGCAGTGTAGGCCCACTGCTGGAGGAAGTGGGTGCGCTGGTGACAGAGGATACAAAGAAAGCAGAGTTTCTGAATGCCTTCTTTGTCCTCAGGAGCTCCAGAGCCCTGAGGACCCAGAAGAAGTCAGGATAAAGGAGGAGTTTGCCCTGGTTGAGGAGGACTGGATTAGGGATCAGTTAGACATTTTGAACATCCATAAATCCGTGGGCCCTGATGGGATGCACCCACAGGTGCTGAGGGAGCTGACAGAAGTTATTGCTAGGCCACTCTCTATTATTTTCAGTAAGTCATGGGTAACAGGAGAGGTGCCTGAGGATTGGAGGAAAGCAGATGTCACTCCAGTCTTCAAAAAGGGCAACAAGAAGGACCCGGGTAACTACAGACTGGTCAGCCTCACCTCCATCCCTGGAAAGGTGATGGAACATCTTATCCTTGGTGCTGTCTCTGGGCATATAAGAAGGTTATTAGGAGCAGTCAGCATAGCTTTGCCAAGGGGAAGTCGTGTTTGACCAACCTGATAGCCTTTTATGGGGACGTATCCAGGTGGATGGATGGTGGCAGTGCAAGGGACGTGGTTTATCTGCTTTACCAAAAAGGGCAAGAAGGAGGACCTGGGTAACTATAGACCCGTTAGCCTTATCTCCATCCCTGGAAAAGTGATGGAACGACCTCTCCTCGGCGCTGTCTCTGGGCGTATGAAGGATAAGACGGTCGTTAGGAGCAGTCGGCATGGCTTTGCCACAGGGAAGTCATGTTTGACCAACCTGATGGCTTTACATGAGGACCTAACCAGGTGGATACATGACGGTAGTGCAGTGGACGTGCTTTATCTGGATTTCAGTAAAGCATCTGACAGCGCCTCCCACAGCATCCTCATAGCTAAACTGAGGAAGTGTGGTCTGGATGATCAGGTAGTCAGGTGGATTATGAACTGGTTGAAGAAGTCAGAGAATTGTGGTCAATGGGACAGAGCCTAGTTGGAGGCCTATATCTAATGGAGTCCCTCGGGGATTGGTACTGCAATATATTCATCAATGACCTGGACGAAGGAACAGAGTGCACCATCAGTAAGTTTGCAGATGACATGAAACTGGGAGGAGTGATAGACACACCAGAAGGCTGTGCTGCCATTCAGCAAAACCTAGACAGACTGGAGAGATGGGTGGGGAGAAATTTTATGAAATGCAACAAAGGCAAGTTTTGCACCTAGGAAAGAATAACCCCATGTGCCAGTATAGGTTGTGGACTGACCTATTTGGAGAGCGGCATAGGGGAAAGGGACCTGGGGGTTCTGGTGGACAGCAGGATGCCCATGAGCCAGCAATGTGCCCTCATGGACAAGAAGGCCAATGGCATCCTGGGGTGTGTTAGAAGGGATGTAGCCAGTAGATCGAGAGAGGTCCTCCTGCCCCTCTACTCTGCCCTGGTGAGGCCACATCTGGAATCTTGTGTCCAGTTCTGGGCCCCGCAGCTCAAGAGAGACAGGGAACTGCTTGAAAGAGCCTAGCGCAGAGCCACAAAGATGATGAAGGAAGTGGAATATCTCCCTTATGAGGAAAGGCTGAAGGAACTGGGTGAAGAGGAGACTGAGGGGTGATCTCATTGATGATTATAAATATGTATGTGAGTGTATGAGGGTGAGTGTCAAGAGGACGGTGTCAGGCTCTTTTCAGTGATGTCCAATGACAGGACAAGAGGCAAGGGGTGCAAGCTGTAGCATAGGAGGTTCCACAAAATTATTAGAAAAAAGTTTTTCACTGTGAGGGTGACAGAGCACTGGCACAGGCTGCCCAGGGAGGTTGCGGAGCCTCCTTCTCTGGAGACATTCAAAACCTGCCTGGATGCGTTCCTGTGTGACCTACTGTAGGTGATCCTGCTCTAGCAGGAAGGTTGGACTAGATCATCTTTTGAGGTTCAACTCTGAACATTCTGTTATTGTGGGATAATCATGGAATCATTAAGTTTGGAAGAGACTTCTAAGATCATCAGGTCCAACCATGAACCCCCAACACTAGAATGAGTACCAAACCATGTCCCAAAGGGCCACTTCTACATGTTTTTTTAATACCTTCAGAGATAACGACTCCACCACTTACCTGGGCAGCCTGTTCCAATGCTTCACCATTCTTTGAGTACTCAATTTTTTCCTAATATACAGTGTAAACCTCCCCTGGTGCAACTTCAGCCCATTTCATCCTGAAATAATTCCCTTCTTAGCGCTAAAAGTATTAATTTATCTCCATTTGCCTATCGTACTGAAGTCTTTCTACTTTGCTTTGTTATCACCTGGAATTAGATTCCTGTTACAGTGACTTTAGAAACTGATTAATCTCCGGAAAGATTCAGAAGATTTTTGGCTGTGGAGTATGTTATTACGGTGCATGACCATCCTAAAATAAGAAGAGAAAAACTATGCATTTGTATAGGTAGAAACTCAGTCTCACTGACTGAAATTTTGATCTTCTTACTGAAATATGTCACTGGGAGATTGTGGGGCTTTTCCCCACTGGTGTGGGCAAGAAGAAGGGTTAAATCCTTTGAGAGCCTTTACAAGGACAATGTGTCACTTCAATACTTGCAGGCTGCGTCTCCAGAGGCCTTCACTTTCTTACTTCTTTTTTCCTAGATAGTGAACTTCGGAAACTGCATTATGATGATACTTTACTTTAGGAGAGTTCACCTTTTTGTGGGCAAATGGCTATATGTTAAAGTGAAATCTGTAGAAGACCTTCCTATGTGAGGCTGGTTAACTATGACTTTCACATTTCATGTAAATATTACGTGGTGCTATAACATCTTTAGTGAATGGTGCATATAGTTACACAAGGTGTGTATTTGTCTCTATTAGTGTCAGTAAATGTTTTGAGGACTCATGCTTATGAGTTGGCACTCCAGCAATGCAGGAATGTGCTCCACCTGTTAATTTTCTTGAACTAATATTGTGCGCAGCTGTTTTGTTAAATAACAAATTGTATAGATGCCTTGGTCATGTATCTGGATTTACAAGCTGTTCTTGGGGGGGAAAAAAAAGGTTTGTGACTTTTTGAGATTAATATATTGTCTACATCTGCTGGCATGGGGAAAGTTTACCTTCTAGGCTGTACAGGTGAATATCTCAAAGAGGAAAGTATGCAAAACACTCTTTAAGAGACATTTTTACTTAGTAAGTAGTATTTGCATGTCTGCTGAAGTATATCTGCGGTTAAATAATTGTTTGTCCCCCTTGTTTTTTTCATTGTAGTCTAAGGTTAGCTTTACTTAACGAAGCAAAAGAGGTGCGAGCAGCAGGATTACGAGCCCTCCGCTATCTCATTCGAGACTCTAGTATTCTCCAAAAGGTGCTAAAGTTGAAAGTGGATTACTTGATAGCAAGGTAATTTTTAATCTTCTTTCTTGTTGTAAATTGTACAATTGTAAATCACTTGCTTTTGCATGGCTGAGACACGACAAAGGTGTTTTCATATCCTCTTACATTCTTGATATGTCGTTTTTATAAAAAAACATTTTTATTCAATATGAATAACATCCTTTAAAAATAGAACGATACACCACAACTGCTAATCCAAATAAAATGATGCCCTAATATATGATCTACTAGGAGTAATCTGAAAAAAATGTGTTTTTCAATCATAAATGCCATTAATCATAAATGAATCTGTGGTATTGTTAGAACCAAACTTCAGCAATTTTCAAGTTGTTTTCTAGGAGCTGCTCTGATTCTTGGTATTATCATAGTGCTTTGGAGCCTCTTTAACAAAGTCAGGTCTAAAAAGTAGTTTGTGCCCAAGTATAACCTACAACAGAAGAGAAAACCAAAGGGCCAAGTAGCAATGAGATATTAAGATCAGCATGATGAGTAGATGTGTTCTACAGCTTCCTTTAAAATCGTGTTCGATATAGTATACTGATATATGTGTGTGTTTCTGTTTATAAATATACATTCAGTTTTAGTGTGCTGTTTAATTTTCTTAGAGCAAAATTACTTATCTGGTAGGAGAACACACACAAAAGATGTTGATGTGAAACATAACAAATAGTTCTACTCTCATTTGAAGTGACAAATGCAGCTAGCTTAGACATTATTTGTTGAAACTGTTATATCTTGCCATTGTATATGTGAGAACATTGTAGTGATTTAATTATAACAAAGATAACTGAAAAAATTCAAACTGAAGTGAATTGATCAATCATAATGAATGTGCTTGCTGAAAAGCAGAGTTTTTAAATGATCAGTTACAATATTTTTTCTTCTATTTATTTACTTGCATAAATACACAAGACTTTTAACAATTAAGGTGAAAGTTAATGTTGTTATAAACAAAATGTGTTTTTTAACTTATTTTAGGTGCATTGACATACAGCAGAGTAACGAAGTAGAAAGAACACAAGCACTTCGATTAGTCAGAAAGGTAAAATCTTAACTATATAGTCTTGCCGACTATGTCAGTCGGTTGTGCTGACTCTTGGTTTTCTCCATGAGCAGGTTTGTTTTACACAGACTCTAATACCCTACCTTATTTTATCACATGAAAAGAAATTATAACTGATAATTCAAAAGAGAGGAAGAAGGGTACTGCTGAGACTTCTTTTGATTTAAATCTCTTATCACTGAGAATCTCTAGTAGGGTAAAAAAATCCTGGTAATTTTCCTTTGGTAGAGATCATCCTAGACAAGATTTGGGAAAAACTTATGAAATGACAAATGCAAGGGTATAAAAAAATGTGTTATTGTGTTTCATCTAATGATTTGTCTGTATTGTGTAGTGTATGTAAGCATCTGTGAATCAAGGATAGGAGATTTTCTGCCATTTGAGAAATGGAATAAATGGTTGAAAGAGTGCCTCTAGCCTTATGGCGTTATCTGTAGATGTTGATGCTATCCATAGTTCTTTTCTGAGATACATGGTAAGACATAGATTGTGGTGGTTGCTGTACTGTGTACTTACGAGTATGGGACGTGTTAAGCTATGGAAGCTGCATTTTCAATGTCATTCTGAAGAAATTGGCATATGTGGCTACTGAAGATATTTTATTCAGACAATTTAGTATTCTACCTTTGTATTGGACTTTTCTTTATCGTGCTTGCAGTCTTCTAGTTCTACTGAGCATCTTAGGAAAAACTACTAAAAACTTTATTAAAGTTTGAAGAATTGCTCCCAGGAGCACTGTGTGTGTTTAATCTGTTTTGTGTGAATTTTCTAATATACATATATATATATGTGTGTGTGTGTGTGTGTGCATGTCTGTATTTTTGATATATATATGCGCACATATGCATATATAAATTATATATGAAATTAGGTTGAAAATATGAAAGTTTGATATGCAGTTTCTTTTCTTACAACGTGCTCACTTGGTTTCCATCTTCTAATTAGCAATTGCACCAGAGTTTTAAACTTAAATACCACCACCACCAAAACTAATTAAAAAAAACACACACCCCCAACCATAAAAGAATAAATCTGTGAAAAAAAATCCCAATTTATGGAAGTTCTTTCTAATCTACTTTTAAAAAAAGAGCTTCAATGTAGATAGAAAATAACTTAAATCAGAAAATAGAATGGAAAGACATGTATAGTTTATTTGGGTCAGAAGTTTGTTCTCATTGTACCGTGGCTCTTCTGAGCATTTAGGTAGCTGGGCAAAGACTACTCACTTGTTTGAAAGAAACAAGAGGAAGCAAGATAAATAAATCCATCAGTTTGATTTGAAAAAAAAAAAATACTGAAAGATAGGCATTAGAAAAATCATACAGCTGACCAACAGTGCTTTTCTTTTTTTCTCTGTCATTGTACAAGGATGCTGTACATGGGATGTACATGCTTGGAACATACATGCAGTGTAGTGATGCTCATGGTTCTTGGATGCTGAGAATTATGTTGATGAAAAATGCTTCGTAACATGTTTTGTAACCAAGAACATCCTTCTTTTTAAGAAAAAGGCAATCTCGGACAAACAAAAAGCCACTGAACCTGTCTACCAGTGAAGTTAACACCTTCTTCATGTCCGGTCTGGGTTACAGCATTTAAGCGTGTGTTGGCATAGAGCAGTCAGTACTTAAGAAACTCACTTCCGTAAGGACTACTTTGACACGTGTCCTGAATACATTGTGTATTTCCACAGTGTCTTTTTGTTACCCTGCTCTTGCCCTTTCCCATCTCTCTTGCTGTCCCTCAATATCTTGGTTTCAGTGGTTTGATACCAGGATCTTGAAGAGCAGAATGCATGGCAAATAAAACAGAATTAATTGATTTGTGAGGACATAATTCTCTGATCCATGGATGAGCTGAACTTAATTCCGCCAGCATAATAGGGCTGTTATTTTCAGTTTAGAAGTCTAGGTGCAATTATTTAACCTCAGCTTTGATAGTATCTTATTAAGAATAATATAAATCTAGAACTTTAAAATTAAAATATTAATTTTTTTCTCTTTGTAGAGTAGAATAACAAAATAAAAATAGGAATCCTGTTTTATGAATTTATAAAAGACACTTACTGATAAACCTGTTTAACAAAACATGTAGATTAAAGGCGTGCAAGAACAGGAAAAAAAAAACCCAGCTTCAAATTTTTAAAACTTGGTTTCTGTTTTGCATTTTTTGAAGGCTTTGCGTGCTCACAGTCTCTTTTGATTGTACTCCCCCTTACATTTCCTACCAAGAGCTTTGCAATTCAAGAGCATCTTCAGCCATAAAAAGGAGGGCATGAAGTTGCTTGAGAAAGCCCCGCTTTTCGCCCCCCTTTCCCCCGCCTTTTTCCCCCCTCCTTAGTTATACATCTGTTTAGTGATGTTCATATTCTGTAGTATAGAGGATATATATATTTAATTTTCAAAAAATGTGAACGAACAACTACTCAGCCTTTGTAGTCAAGGCCTCATTTGAGATAGGGTGACGAGTGGAGGTATTGGTTGGTTGGAGTGGATTTTTTTGCCTTTAATGTGTGCACAGGATTTTGCTCCTTAACATGGTGTAAATTCTGATTGTCCTAAACTAGAAGATGAGGATTTTCGTGATGCAGCATCTCTTTAGTAGTGGGAATGACTGCTGGCTATTAAAATATTCTATTCTGTCTCAATTTTTTTGCATTTTTTTAATTGAAGAATGACTTGATTGATGGGTGCAGGTCTTGTTTTCATCTTTGTTTTTTCACTGAAAGTGTTTAAAGCGTGCATGGTTTTTGTGCCATAGCTGTATAACTCAACATAGTTTTGCTGCAGTTTCTACAGGTACTATGCAAGAACATGTAGATATATTACTGACAGTAGCATTCCAGATACTATAGAGGCTTCTTCTGTTGACTATTCTTTTTTTGTAGTCTGCAGCAATCTAGGGATCTTTCTACAAAACACAAGATTTTAATCTTGGCTAATTAATTGAATAGGTATTGAAGACTCTGATGTGCTATGAGTGAATCTTCTAGAAGAGTTTGTAATCTACTCAGTGTCACTGAATAGGATTCTTTTTTGATAAAGAAATTTTTGGAAAAAACATGAAGGAGGTAGCCATAGTTTTCTCTGCCAAGTCATCTTTTTAACCTTGCCTATTATGATGAGATAATGTAAAAGTAAACTGAAGCAAGAGAATGGTAAATTGTCAAACAAAGAATTTTAAGAACTGAAGAAAAAGTCTTAAGGATTCGTCAGGTACAACCAAGTAATATATGGAGTGATCTGTCTGGTTTTATTTAGGAGGCAGAACGCTGGTGAATCCGTGAGTATATTTAAGAGAAATATTCTGAAGAAACTATAGGGCTTTTTCTTTCATTTTTGGCAGATGATTACTGTGAATGCTTCATTGTTCCCCAGTTCTATTACCAATTCCTTGATAGCAGTTGGAAATGATGGTCTTCAGGAAAGAGACAGAATGGTTCGTGCATGCATAGCCATTATCTGTGAACTAGGTAAGATAACTGAAAGCTAGTTAAGAAAAATTTTGATGTGGTTGTCATCAGTTTTATAAGCAATTATCTTTTGTGGATTCTATTAAATAGATTGTATTCAAATAGCTTACTGGTATTTGTTTTATAATGAATTCGATAATAAGTGGTCTTAATGTCAGTTTCATGGATTTTAGTCATTGGTTTGATATAAAACAAAGTTTCTTTAACTGAAACTATCTTAAGTACTGGAAAATTTCATGAGCTCTTCTTTCCTTTAAGTCTTGCCGATTTTTTATTTACCTTAAAAATGTTTCCTGCCGCAGTTGATGTTTCTAAAACTAATGGATTGGAAGTGAGGAGAATTCCATATGTGAGATGCTGACAAATGTGGAAGAGTTAGAAGAACTACAAAACGTCTTACTCTAAATATTTTTATAGTGGCTGTCATGGTTAGCTGGCTTTTGGAAGTCAGTATGTGTGTCTGTGTAAAGGCTAGCTGTATAGTGGTTTATACTGACTCCCTTTACTTTTATGTGGGTACTGATTTTTGAGCTGGTTTCAAAATCAATCCATGAGAAATAACTTCAGTGATGCTTTTGAGATACAAACTTCTATTTTAAAGAGATAAACTGTCCATTACTCTTTTGTATTATAGTATAAAGATTTAGGTATACCTAGATATATGTCAGTCCAGTGAAGCACAAAACCTTTTGTGAAGAAATCCAGACACTACTGGATGGAAACTTGGTTGGAAATGAGTTGGGAAGTTACTGCACAGTGGTGACTGACTGACCAGTACTTTTGTTCTTGATATGTTAATTCAGTGTCTTATTTCCTTATTTCATTGTGAATGTCAGTCAGTTCCATTAAAAGCTTTACATGTGCCTCAGCAGTGTTTAGAAGAAGATACATGTACTAAAGAGATTACAAGTTTGTCATACTGGAAGCCATGAAATGTTTTCTTATCTATCACTGGCCAAAGTGATGTGTTTTGTTTTGTTTAGCGCTTCAGAATCCAGAGGTGGTGGCTCTTCGGGGTGGTTTAAGTACCATCTTGAAAAATGTGATTGACTGTCAGCTAAGCCGAATAAATGAGGCTCTGATAACTACAGTTTTGCACCTCATTAATCATCCAAAGACCCGACAGTATGTGCGAGCAGATGTAGAATTAGAGGTGGGTTCAGTTTTACTTATTTAGTGGTAGAAATTAAATCCGTTTAACTGTATTCTCATGTGAAAGTAATGCATATCTTTCTTTTGTTTAGCGAATTTTAGCTCCTTACACAGATTTTCACTACAGGCATAATCCAGACACAGCAGAAGGACAACTCAAGTAAGTGCTAGTGCTGCTACTTATGATACAGTTGTATTCATGGTATTAGAATTAAGCTATTTTTCTTTCAAAAGTAAAAAGAAAAGCAATGACCTATTACTAAACTAATTGAAGTTGAGTAAGTAGGTTAGAATGCAACTTCCTAAACCACTGTTAAGCATTTAAGATTTAAAAGGGCTTGTTTAGCCTGGGTTGGGAGATGCCAGGTTGGGGGACATCCTCACTGAACAGCAGCCTTTCTGTTAACTATGAAGATGTTGCCAAGATTTAGTCAGGGCCATTAAACATGAGATGACGAGAAACCACTGAAGAGATTCCAGCTTGATATAAGGCCAGGGGGGCAGGAATTGTCTGTGAGGCCAGTGAAATGTTGGAACAGTTTGTCTGGAGAGGTCCTGCAGCCTTCATCCTTGATAGCTTCTAACACTCAATTGGATATAAAAGCCTTGAGTATAATATGATCTGGTTTTGTAGCTGACAGCTTCTTTGTGCAGGAGTTTGGACTAAAGACCTCCTTAGATTGCTTCCAACTTGAATTACTCAGTTAGGCTTTTTTTTAATTATTGAATGGTATTAGATGCTCAGGTTTGGGTAACTGAGTTAGGTCCAAATCTTTAGGTCCCTGCTTGTAGACTCACTATCAGTGGAGGTGAGAGCGCTTAGTCTCACCATATAAGGTGTTTACTTTCAGATGTTTCCTACCATGGAAACTCCCCTGGAAAAGGAAAAGTGAAAATACTTAAAAATTCAAATGTTTTTGTACATATATACACACAGCATAAATACGTATACACATGCATATGCATACATAAAAGAATTCTCTTCCCCTGGATTTTGTCCCCCATCTAAAATCTCAGTTAACTAGTTTGTACTTGCTATGTTAATAACGCTGTTTCTTTTATAGTAATTAACTCTATTGTGACATTTGTTTTTTTTAATGATAGGGAGGACAGAGAAGCACGATTCCTAGCTAGTAAAATGGGAATAGTGGCAGCATTTCGATCATGGGCAGGTAAGATTTTTGTTTTGTTTTGCTTTGTTTGTTAGAATCTGGATGATTGGAAGGGGAATTTTAGTTTTTAGTATAAAAGTGTTTTGTTTAAACACAGACTCTATCTGTTTTGATATGTCTTAATTTCTATCAATAACTTTATAAAATGCTACTGTGTTCTGATGCTATAAAATTGGAGGATGCAAACATAATGCTCTAGTTTTCTTTGACTAACTCTACTGATAAGTTGCAGCTTTTTTTTGTTTTCCTCTCTATAGAGTATTACCACCGCATTGATGGTGGTACTTAACAGTTGGTGAGTGAGAGGATAATAACATCGTATAATAAGAATTTGCTTTTGAGATGCTTCTGCCATTGTAAAATCTTTTTATCTATGTGAAGAGATGACACAGGAACAGTTTCATTAGCACCTACTTTACCAGCTGCTATAGCTGAAGAGAAATTGCAGATGTAGGCGACATTTCTAAATTGAAAAAGCAGGGTTTTTTGCATTTTTCTAAATCATTTCTTTGCAGTGTTACAGTATAGAGCAGAAAGATACTCCCTCGGGAACTCCTCATTCCTCTAGTCAAGACAATATCTTACAAATAAACTGAATCAGTTGATGTAACCATTTACCAATATTTTGAGGAAGAATTTTACAGGCTATACTTAGGAGAGAAAAACTTTTTACTGTAAGACTATTTGCTTTATTTTTTTCATGTTAGTGAAATTATCACTAACATTAATTTAATATCCACATATTTTTTAGAAGTTTCTCTTGTGTTCTCACTTGTTTGGGGAAGAAGCTTGGGAAGTTTGTGACAACTTTGAAACTTCTAGGGAGCAGTTTCTCATAGGAGTGGCTGCATCTTCCCTTATTCAGACGCTTAGAAATAATAACATATGCCTCAAAGTTCAAATGATTGAAGATAAAGTTGTATTGGAATATACTGTGTGCCATGGCACTTTTACTGTTACACGCTGATCCTGTTTTATAGTACTTGTTATGTTAGTGACTAACAAAGTTTTTAGTACAAAATGTCCTTATGCTGTCAGTATTCCAAAATGACATGCAGCTAAACCAGGTGTGAGAGTGTTCTTGGGTTTTAGTTTGGCTTATTGGGTGGATTTTTGCTCATGTGTACCATCTGTTGTGTTCTGGTCTCCTTATTTTCCAAAGTGGGTTATTCTTCACAGCTGATGGTTACTATATCCTTTACCTTTATATACAGTCCTGACCTTAGAGATAAATCTGGGTCATGCAGCACTGACTGCATGCACACAGATCTATTCCTGTATTGCAACTGGAATGTGGCCACTGCATGCTCTTGGAAAAGGTCTCTGAGGTGCACTGTGGAACATATTTAAATTCCTTTGCTGTGTCTGTGGCCACATGGTCATGTCTTAAGTTTTTGTGACATGGAAGTTTTGAAATTGATGACTCATCTTCAAATTCATATAAAGCACATGTCATTAGAGCTAAATTTGTGTTTGCGAAAATAAATAGATAGGTGGTGGGTTTCATCTATATAGTAATTTTTAAAGAATAACAGTTTAGATGTAATTATGATACGTAACACAAGAAGGAGTGCAAACTTGGATTCTTTTTGTTCATTTGAAGTTGCAATTTGAAGAAACTTGCTTTCTTGATAGTGTGTTTCTGTAAGTATTAATCTGCGAAATACAAAGAGAAGTGTAATGAGCAAGGTTGGAATCATAGAATTATAGAATAGTTTTTGGTTAGAAAAGACCTTTAAGATCGAGTCCAGACATCGATACAGTGCTACAGTGTCAGCTGCTAAACATTTTTAAGGGTTTTCCTATGGATATAGAAAAACTGAGTAAAAATACTGTGTAAAAGAGCTAAACTGAAGAGGAGGCTCTGAAATTTAATGCTAAGTTAAATGTACTGTGTTGAAACTTCTGGAGATGAGCACTGGTCTTCTGAGAAAAGATGGTTTAAAATGGTGCACAGAGAATACTGTTCCAAGTATGTTTAAGCTTGCTGTTTAGAATTTGCCTGAGATTACAAGGAACTGAATAATTTTTTAGGTTACAATACAGTTTTGGTGCAAAAACTTCTGAGAGTTCTGCCAAGATGATGCAAAACTTTCATGTTTAAGGTTCATTCTTTGACAGTTTTTTCCTTCTGCCATTTCTTCCATGTAAATGTTGCTTTGCAGATAATTTCGAAGTACTGGTCGTGGTAGAGCAAAAGTACCTGTAGTGTTTTATGAAGAAACAAAGTTTTGTTATCAGGAAGTCTTGTTATATCTTCCTAATTGGAAAGGAGATGGCGTAAAGGTGAAAATGGTCAATTAGGAACTTCTATTGTCTACTTGAACTCAAACTGGAAATAAAATTTAACAATATGTCCAATGCTTTTTTTATTTTTTGAGGGAATATTATTATGTATCTAATGTTTTCTAGGTATTATCAGCCTGTGCAAACCTGGGAATTCTGGGATCCAGTCTCTCATTGGGGTACTCTGTATACCAAATATGGAAATACGGGTAAGTGGTAAATATTTAGTATTGGTGCAGGAGTAATATTGAATGTTTTAATTAACATATTTGTAACATTTTAACAATTTAGTGTTTAAACACAGATTCCAGATTACTTAGTCTATGAAAACAAGTGTGATATCAAAAAAAGAAATACTGAAACAAATAAACCAATTTTAGCATTATACCGAATTCTCAACTTGAATATTAATAATAGAAGGAGAATTTTTGTAAATCTATAAAATTTCAGTGTGTGTATTTGCTTTCTTTTGATAGCGAGGTCTGCTTGAAGTTCTCTATGATATATTTCGCCTTCCTCTCCCTGTTATTGCAGAAGAATTTATTGAGGCACTTCTCAGTGTAGGTAAGTTTTGAGAACCAGCTCTTCTACAAATTTGAACCTGTTACTCTCTCCTCTGTTTTGTAAATTACGTCAGTATTAACTGTTTCACCACTGAATTCAGTGGGTGCTCTGAAGCCCTGTTTAAAATTCTTCATCAGCTGCCAAATATAAGTTTGATAAAAGATTGGTAATGGAGTATAATGAAGCATTTACACAAAAGACTGTGTGAAAACATTGCTACAAACTAGACTTACTTAAAGTGTTAGAAGCATTAATAATATAAAAGTTTTAGCGAATGATACAGGAGAGTTGTTAAACAGAATCTTTTTCATATATTTTGTGTCAGCTAGCTAACTCTACTGTACTTAGGCAGTTCTTTTCCTAGGGCAGTTTTCTGCTTTTTCATGTCTTTATATTTAGCAGAGTTAGTCTTTTATCTTTACAATTACTACTTTGTAAACCCAAGAGTATCCCCTACTCTTTCTCACAGTGCAAAAACATAAGCCCAAAAGGAACAAATTTCAACCTTTCATGTTCTAGCAGTTCTCCAAACTCTGGTTATTAAGTGTTTTGTCTTGCGGTTGATTATAAAAGCTTAATCCTTGTTCCATGTTTATAAGTAAATAAATCATTCTTTGTTGCAAACTTGCTACTTTGACATATGAATGTACATTTTAAAATGTTGTTAAGGTATTTTCTCTTAAACAAGTTTAATGTTTATGATTTGGAAATGTTATTATTTTGGTTGATACTTAGATACAATCTTTGTCTTAACTTTGAAGTTAACCTAGCTTTGTTCAGAATTGTGGATTAGAGGACTTGTTAGAGCCCACCTGCAGTACTGCATTCTGCTCTGGGGCCTGCAGCATAAGAAAGACATGGACCTGTTAGGGCAGGTCTAGAGGAGGTCAGAAAGATGATCAGAGAACTGGAGCACCTCTGCTATGAGGACAGGCTGAGAGAGTTGGGGTAGTTCAGCCTGGAGAAGAGAGGGCTTCAGGGAGACCTCAGAGTGGCCTTCCAGTAACTCAAGGGGCTACAGGAAAGCTGCAGAGGACTCTTTATCAGGGAGTGTAGTGGAAGAGGGGAGTTTTAGTGTAGACATAAGAAAGAAGCTCTTCACTGTGAGGTGGTGAAATGTCGGAACAGGTTGCTCAGAAAGGCTGTGGAAGGCCCCTCCCTGGAAGTGTTCAAGGCCAGCCTGAACAGGGCTTTGAGCAACCTGGTCTAGTGGGAGGTGTCCCTGACTGTGGCAGGGGAGTTGGGAGAGATGATCTTTAAGGTCCTTTCCAACCCAAACCATTCTGTGATTTTGTGAAGATTCTGTGATTCCTTCTGACAAAGTTTTCTGTAGCTTGAAGTCTGAAATAACATTTTTTTGGCAAATAGCTATTATTTACTTACTGAAAACTATTAAAATAACACTGTGAAATCCAGTGTTACAATTCCTGTTGTCCTTATTTTCTCATTTTAGATCCAAGCAGATTTCAGGACTGCTGGAGACTCTCTGATGGCTTTGTAGCTGCTGAAGCTAAAACTGTATTACCCCATCGAGCCAGGTCAAGGTGAGCATTTAATGAACTGAATTAATGGATTTAATTAAACCTTTGCTTTTGTTTTGTGGCATTGTTGACAAAATATTTGTTGTTTTATTGCAGACACAATGAGAAATGAATTTTCTAAATCATTTCCGTGCTATTTTTCTCCTTAGGCCTGATCTCATGGATAATTATTTGGCTTTAGTGCTTTCAGCTTTTATTACCAATGGACTTCTAGAGGTAACTAATGATTTTTAAGTTTAAATAGATAGTTACTTCTTTTTTCTTAAAAACATTAAAATAAGGTCCTATATGTTAACCACTGTAATATTTTTTTTTAACTTTTTGAAGGGTCTGGTTGAAGTGATCACAAGTAGTGATGACCATGTGTCTGTTAGAGCAACTATCCTTTTAGGAGAACTTTTGCATATGGTAAGTAGAACTTTTTGCCGAGAACAAGTAGTGTTGGTAGCTAGTTGCAAATAGATATTTCCTTGAATTTGTGTTACCAATTTGTAATATATACTTTCCCTGAGAAGAGTGGGTTAATTTACTTGACATCTTTTGGCACTTCATATATTAGAACCAGTGGAAATCAATAGGAAGGCCATTTGGAAGGTATTGAAAGTGCTAGGGGTTCTGCTCCGAGGAAAGTTCTTGGGTCTCAGTTGTGTCACCAGTACACTTCCTTGCCTCAATAGCCAGTTATATTTTTAAGCAGGAGTCCTGTGAATTTACCCATCAGTTTCTGTGTTTGGGAAAAGACTCTTGCTAATTTTTGCTTATCTTGGGATGATGATAGCACTCTGGCAGCGTGTTTAGCTTTCTGCTTCACAGGCTACACAGATGAAACCTTTTTTCATGTTCAGCTTGATGTGGCTGGGGCACTTTGTGTTACTCATTCAGGTGACTCCAGCTTGGCGAAGTACTCTTCCAGTGCTGCTGTGAGTCGGCTTCTGCTACTGAGAAGCAAAAGAGAAATTGCTTCATTCTGCTTCCCTCTACCTAATGTATCTCTTACAGTAGCTTCTTTCTCTTAACCTAAACTGTTTTAGTATAGAGATGATGTTACTGTTTTCATATACATTCCAGTGCTACCTTTCAGCCTCCTGGTGAGCTGTTGACTTGGATGTGAACTGATATGATATACCTTCCTTGCAAACCAGTTATTTTTCACATCCTCCTGCTGACAGGGTTACCCTATGCAGCAGAGCATTTTTTGTTCAGTTTTCTTGTGAGTTTTTAATTTTTTTTCCAAATAAACTACTTTATGGTAGTTGGTAGATGGTAAGATTGTGAAATAAACTTCTGTCTTTCAAAAATTTGAATATGAGTTATCAGACTTAGTATTTTCAGACCCTTGACTTGCTTCAGTGGTGCTTAATGCTCCAGAAGGTCACAATCTTCAGATCTAGGATTGCTTATTACTGCAGTGATTTACGACACCTCAGCTCAGCAGCATTGGTCACATCCAGAACAGACAGATCTGTTCTTTAGTCTCCTCAGTGATTTTTTTTCTTTAAACAGTTGGTGTAATTTCTTGAGTAATCAGCAAGCTGTGTAGTTTAAAAAGAGGAATCTGTAGTAAGATATGTCATTTTTCTGGTTTCTAGAATACTTTTGAATGGGAGTGACTGTTACTGACATTTGAGTGTGCTACAAATCATAGGTATTTTCTGTTTTTCTGAAGACATGATTCATTAGTCATAGAATCATAGAACAGTTTTGTCTGGAAGAGAACTTCAAGATCGAGTCCAACCTTTTCCTAGGCCTATGAACACCACTTCAAGGTCCTTCAAGGCAACATCTACCCTCTTAAACACCTCCAGGGATGGCGACTCAGTAGCTCCCTGGGAAGGCTCTTCCAATGACTGGCAACGCTCTCAGTAAAGTAGTTCTTCCTAATATCCAACCTGAGCCTCTCCTGGCACAACTAAAAACCATTTTCCTTTGCCCTGTCGCTCGCCACTGGGGAGAACAGACCAACCCCCACCTCACTACAACCTCCTGTCACCTAGTTGTAGAGAGCAATAAGGTCTCCTCTCAATCTCTTCTCCAGGCTAAACAGCCCCATATCCCTCAGCCTTTCCTTGTACAACACCTGCTCCAAATTCTTTACCAGCTTTGCAGCCCGCCTCTGTACCCTCTCCAGCACCTCAATGTCCCTCTTGTAGTGAGGAGCCCAGAACTGGGCACAGTACTCAAGGTGAGGCCTCACCAAAGCCGAGTGCAGGGGAAGATCACCTCCCTGCTCCTGCTGACAGCACCATTCCTGACACAGGCCAGGATGCTGTTGGCCTTCTTGGCCACCTGGGCACACTGCTGGCTCACGTTCAGCTGATTGTTTGGCAACATACTGAACAAATACTTACAAATACTTTAGTTTCAAGAGATTGAAGTAATTTCTTCATCTTCATTATTCTTCAGTTTCCAAAAATATTTGCAGAACTACTTATGTTTCGCAAAACAAAAACAACTGAATTTCTAGTAACTTAGGAAGTAATGTTAATTAGTGCAGAAAGTTTTTCATAGACGTAGTCAGCTTAAGTTGTAGTTCTGATTTTAGGTTTTTTCCTAATACTTTCATGTTTTAGATGTTTTTGCATATTACCACTTAAAGTTAGCAATACAAGCAATACAGATTGGAAGGCTCTGAAATTGTCTTAAGTTACTTTCAGTTGTATTTCAGACATTCAAAACGGTGTCTGTAATTATTGCTCTGACATTATGCAAAAGGTAGTTTGTTGTCATGCGTTTGAAATTATTGCTGAGCCTAAAGACATGGCTGAAAATGTTGAAATAGCTTGCTCTAACTCATCTTTTGTTTTTTAGGCAAACACAATTCTTCCTCATTCTCACAGCCATCACCTGCATTGCTTACCAACGCTAATGAATATGGCAGCATCTTTTGACATCATGAAAGAGAAAAGACTGTAAGAATTCTAAATAGCCAATAATTTTTGCATCTCCTTTTTTTTCCCCTATAGTTGAGTTTTTTGATGATTGAAACCACTGCTGTCTTTATTTAAAAGCAAACGCACACGCACATGTAAAAATATTCTTGTCACACACATTAGGGAAATAATTTCCAGTGCTTCATACCAAAAGTGTTTACAGTAACAATTTTAGAAATTGGATAAGAAGGTTTCGAAAGTAGATTTCATAAGACTTTTCCATAGATTTGAATATTTTTGTACAGAACTTTTCTTAAACTCTGAGGCACTGTTTGACAAAGCAGCATCCAAGCTGTGATCTGTGTATTTGACCTCTCCATTGTTTCACACTTCTCTTCTGCCATTTTGAAACAACCAAGTTTTCAAAACCAATTTTTTCTTCTGTTGTGGTTTAGCTGATGAAGTAGTGATAGACCAAATTAGTGAGTCATTAGTGTGAGCTAGAGAAAAAAAAAATGTGATATTGGCATGGAGCTGGGTTTTGTGGGTTTCTTAATAATTTTTTAATTAATAAGAAAATGGTGATTGTAACAGTGGCAATTATGTTAAAAATTTTTGATTCTTTTTTTGTTCAAAGTTTGCACTTAGGATTTTTTTCAGTTAATTTCAGTCCTATTTAAATATAAGAATGTTTGAACTGAAATTTTGAACTTCAGGCAGCATTCTGCCGTGGAATGTAGTTAAGCACTGTTAGGGAGCTGTTTCCTAGTCGTGGTGCCAGTCAAATGAGGTACATTTAGACATCTGACTAGAAAAAGTATTTCTAGAAGCTTTTTATTCATCTTTGAACTAGAAATACCTGAATTTGAATTTAAGAACCTCTGGGGTTTTTTATTTTATTTTACTTATTTTCTAGAATTTATCCGTACATCTGTTGATCCTGTGTTTTAACCTTTGAAGTGTTTTGTCATGAAATGCCTTCTCCTGGGTACTTCACACAATTTAAACCTCCTGAGGAAAGAAGTCAATCTGTTAGATTCACGTCTTTAAAATGTGTTTCTGTAACTCAGTGTTCTTGCATTCTTTCAAAAAGATCATTTAAATTGAAGTGTTGAGCAGTATTCTGATAAATGCATTGTAACTATCTGCTTTGTTTTTCATAGTATTATTTCCGAACTGCTACTGCGAGTGATAAATGCTGCATATGGAGTTCTTCCAGTAAACATGCTTTTTATTTTTGAAGGTTTCTTAAATATCAGTAGAAGATCTTGATATGTGAAAACACCAGTTATTTTTCAAAAAAAAAAGCATAACTGAAACTCTCACAGGATATTTCAGTTAATTAAAGCTCTGGTATGAGAGAAAGGATGAGGAGCAGAAGACATACAAGTGTGGATTACCTGCAGGGTCTTTTGCTTTTTGGAATTTGTGGGTATACCTGATAGAGTAATAAGAATTCCTGGTGATTTTGTAGAAGTAATGCTTTTTTATTAGGGAATCTTGGTTTTGGTCAACACTCTGGACTGTTTCATGTTCTGAAAAACTGTAAGTCCTGTTACAGATTACATTTAGGTAATTTAGTTAAGGTAAGTGAAGAAATTCAAAGGCATTCTTTTGTTTGAAGATAATTTAAAATAAAAACACTCTCCTACTCTATGAGAATTTCTGTTTATGGGAAAGGTAGACTTACCTTCTCTTTTCTAGACTTCCATATTTTATTTGCTCAACTGGCTTTTACCTGCTACCACTAAGTGTGAATAACTGTTTCTTCCCGTGTCAACTGTCATTTCTATTATTTCCTGTCTTTTCTTGGAAAACTTGTAATATGCTGTTGCTAAACTGTTTAGTTGTGAAAAGCAGGAAACATACTACTTATAGTCCTGCTACGCTTTGAGGAGACAAAAAGGAGAATTCACAAGAAATACTTTTATTAGTCAAAGTTGAAGCCAGCCCTGCCAACTCTCAACTTTACTGCAGAACATTGACCTACTGTGACATCTCACGATACTTTACCAACTTTAAACTTTACAGTATCTTTTGTGAACTGTGATAGACACCACTAATTGCAGAGTAGAAGAAAAGGTATCAATAAGGCTCATCCTTCAGTACTAGAAATTCTGAAAGATAGTGGTCTGTATAATTTGAGTAGAAAACTGAGGCCTATGGATGTATGAAAACTTATATCAAGAAAACTGTGCATTTTTTTATTTCAGAATTTTTAATCAGGTCTTTCTTCAGCTGTCTTTATTTACTAAAGATACAGCAGTGGCATTCTTTAGTTGTTTAATAGTTGCTGAATACTGATATTATTTTTTTTTAGGCGAGCAAGTGCTGCACTCAATTGTTTAAAACGTTTTCATGAGATGAAGAAAAGAGGACCTAAACCTTACAGTCTACATTTAGATCATATTATTCAGAAAGCGATCTCAACACACCAAAAAAGGGATCAGTACCGTGTGCAGAAAGACATTTTTATTTTAAAGGTATTACTGTTTTCAAAACTGAATTTGACTTTGTATTTTGGAGACTTAGATCTTGCCCTGCCAGCTTCACTCTTCCATCTAATTCAGAGCCATTCATGTAATTTCCCTGTAGTATTTTTTAATTTACTTTGACTTGTGGGTTCTGTATTACGTTTCTAGAAATTGAGAAGTGCAATTACAGTCATTTATAATACTTTTTAGCACCAATTGTGATCTCTTACTACTAGGTTCTTAATACGGTACTGTAACCATGCACTTCAGTTTCAAATGCAAGTTACTCTGGAGCATAGCCTTTTTAATGATTGTTACACAAATAGTAAATAAGTCATGTTTCAAAACTGAAAAAAATTATAAAAGGAAACTTACTGTAGTTTTCATATCCGTATTCTAGGATACAGAAGAAGCACTTATAATGAATCTTCGAGACAGTCAGGTTCTCAATCATAAAGAGAACCTTGATTGGAACTGGAATCTAGTGGGAACCATACTGAAGGTGAGCTTAAAAAGGACATGATATTACTTTTCTGCAGTTGTTTGAAAAAAATTCTCGATTTCGCGTGTGAGCTTTGACTTCTCATATTAATTTCATAGTACATCCCATAATCTGTTTTATTTCAGAAAATAGGATTTTATGGGTTTAATCAGCGCTGATCTAGCCTTTTTGTATACAGCCCTTAAACTGTGCAAAAATATACTTCAATTAAAGTCATAAATTTCTTGTTAAGCAAGCATTACATTTTATATAACTTCATTTGTATAGAAGTACACTTGCTATAATGATTTTAAAGCTGCTAATAATTTAGACTTAAGAAGGAACTGCACAGGGGTACTGCCTTGTTCAGTTTCATAGCAAATTTATATAATATGAGATGAAGATTAAGCCTGGAGGTGATTAACAGATGAAACTTTAGATGATTAGACTGAGCCATATATGAAGACTTCAGTATGTGGTATAATTGTGTGTTTTGAACTAATACAAATACTTCCGTAGCATCAAGCTCATTATAGAATGAATTTGTTTTTACAAAATAAAGTATCTCTAACAGATTGCATTCTATCAGATATATTTAGTGCAGTTTTTAAGAGACTGCCTTTTTACTCAAGCAGAAAAGTTAACCTTCTTTGGATAAGAAAGCTTTCGAAGTCAATACTTAATAGTATTTGAAGCAACGTAGCTCCTCTCATTCTGTGCCTTAAAACCATCCTGTTGTTATCCCCAAGTAACATTTTGTTACTGTCTTCTTTACTATGTTGTAGAAAGTTCAAAATAGGATTAACGGTGACAATCAGGTTTGTTAGTTGTTTTTTTTTAAAAAGGAAATAGATACTTCTGTGCATTTTTTCAGGCACTGATACCCTTCAGAGAGCAAGAATCTGTCTGCTATTAAGCCCTGAAAACATGTAACAGTAGCTTTTGCTCCACCAAATTTCACTGTTTACAAGCTGTTTACTGCAATTAAAAGGTTTACTGGGTTACTAGGTATCTATGGTTGTTATTGATAGATATTTGGTTATTATGATTATTATTGATAGATATTTTAACCCTTGATTCAGTATTAAGGATATAATCAGAATCTCATTGTTAATTAGTGTGAGCAGTATGTTGATAGTGGAAATTTTATCTAGTTGACTACTAAGGATTTTAAGTATTTTTTTTTACCTGAAACTTAGGTCAGATTTTCAATTTTTTCTGCTCTTTCAGTGCTGCCCAGCAGTGTATTTTTTTTAGTGTCCTGTCAAGCAGTTTCTAATGTTGGAGGCTTCTGTCTTCCAGAACCAGAGTTTGTGTGTGATCTGGTTTAATTCTAACCACTTCTGTTCCTGCTAAACTGCTCAACACCAGCATAAGCTGTTACCAGAGTGGTCCATCTTGTGTCCTTGTAAGAGCAGGATCCAGATTCCAGTGCTTGGACTTCATATCTCATGTGGCTACTCACCTCCTTCTTGTCTCCCTTACAGCTGTGGACCCTCACAACTTGTGTCTCATGTGGCCCCTTACTGCCTTTTTTACTTGCTCAGCTTGCTGTCTAAGCTGCTGAAAGAGCACCAAAAGTGCCAGTGTCCAAGATGGAAGGATTGCAACTTGTCATTGACACTAGAACTTCATATTTTATGTAGCACTGTTAGTAATGTAGGCAGATTTACTAATAGTTAACTAGTGCACTATATGTCTTCACACGAGTATACTGATTTGAAATGTAGTCTTATATTGCTCAGGTAGGAAGGAAGAATATTTGTGGCAGTTTTTTCCATCACTAGTAGCAACAAAAGTAAATCTGAAACCATGGATTCAACAGATGGATATGAAAATGGAGGAAAATATAATAGGAAGAAAGGAGAGGTCCAGAAGAAAGTATTATGACTTCATGTGATCCTTCTTAAAACATCTTAAAACCTCAACAGAGGAGTTTATATACCATTTTCATAAGCAGTATTTAAGTGAGCTATAACAGAATACTTATTTTTAAAACAAATCAGATTGATAGTGAAAACACATCATAAATTATTTACCTGTTATGCGTATCATTTTTTTATTTTCATAGAAGAAACTGAGCAAAATTATTTTATTAGCTTCTCAGCTTTGTTGTTTTCATTGGAATTGTGACCTTCTACACATAGAATGCAGCTGACATTCCCTGTCTTTCTCTAGAGAAAAATCAAACAGTTCTTGGATCAAGAAGTGTAGACTTTTAAGTGAAATACAGGATTTTTATAGGTAATATTAGATGCAAGAAGACTTAGCAATGAGTAAATTTTACTTTTGTCTAATCAAGGACTCATGTACAAATTTCATATAATGCTATGTTTGCTGTTTTTCTAGTGGCCAAATGTAAATCTGAGGAACTATAAAGATGAACAATTGCACAGGTATGTAAAATGATGTAAACTTTTTGAAAAAATTAATTTGGAAAAAGTGGGGTTTAGTATTGCAATAAACTGTACCTTGGATAGGCAAAAATGAAATTTAGATCATTTATTCCCTTAAAAAGAATCATACCTTTGCAAACACTCTAATTATAAACCTTGAAGTACCTCTTTGATATTTCATACATTAGTGATTGATGTCAGCACTTGACAAACTTTGACAGGGTAGGGCTACATTTGTATGGT
Source organism: Apaloderma vittatum (assembly GCF_000703405.1). Classification (NCBI taxonomy): domain Eukaryota; kingdom Metazoa; phylum Chordata; class Aves; order Trogoniformes; family Trogonidae; genus Apaloderma; species Apaloderma vittatum. The sequence goes on along the minus strand of NW_009726497.1, from coordinate 46,153 downwards.
TATTATAGTTACAGCTTTCATCAAAAAACAAGAGGAAGTTGTTTCTAATTGCCGTTAATGGCAACAGAAGTATGTGTGATCTTAAAGAAAGAAAGAAACAGTACAGCTCTCATTCCTTTCATGTTTGTTAGCATTAAGACATTTTTATTGCTTTTGTACATGTGTGGTAATAGCACTGGTTCTTGGTTCTTGGATGTCCCTTTTAACATGTGTTTCAGAAATTGATTTGCTTAAGTTATTTTGAAGAGTAGATCTATGTTTGTAGATGTGGAAGGCTACTTCCACATGAATTTGAGAAAGAACCTGAAGTTAAAACCTATGCTGAAAGGCTTGTACGGCTCCATTTTAAATTTTTACTAAAAAGGAAATAGGCTACTTATATCTAGTGTTCCCAGCATAAATGATAGTACCACTGTAATCATAATTGTAATTTAATTTTACATTTGTATTATTCCTGTTCATTCTCTTTCCTAAACATTAATTCCCAATCTGTACTTTGCATAAAGGATTATTTTCCAAATCTGGTGGTTTATAGTGTTGCTTCTCTAAGGCAACATCTGCAATCCTGGCTGTGACACCCACACCCACCCCTATGCTGACCTACCTGGGACAGTGTTTCTCTTCTCTGGTTTTCTGCTGTGCTCGACCATTGTTCAGTGCCTAAATAATTAATTCCAAATAAATTGAGAAAATCTAGGATTGAGTTAGTGCAAAACTTCTATAGTTTTTTAATGCTTTCTGTGGAAATGCTGCTACTCTTAAATTGTGATTGATTCAGCCCAAATTTCTCTAGTTTCACTGCTGATCGTAAAAAATCTTACCTGCTTTTGCTTTTGGAATGTACATATATTGTCCTTCCATAAGATTATTTTTTTGCTGCTCTTAATGCTCTTGTGATGATCTTTTGTCTGTTAAAATGAAATTCCAGATATTTTTGAAATAGATTCCTTCATTTCATAGAGAGATGGTTAATGCAATGTGTATGTGTGCATGTATGTGTTTACACGTATGTATATACTCAGTTAAGAATACTTGTACACATACACACATTTAAATGTGTATGTTTATACATAGTATATATTCATTGCTAATAAACCAGAACAAAATACGTTTTATTTGACAAAATTTAAAGAAGCCTTAAATTTTCTCTATAATTAGTCCTGTGCTTGGAATTGGGGATAGTGGCTTGCTCTCACTTTTTTAACTAAAGGTGCAATGCTTTAATTAAGCTTTCTTAACATTTGACATATCTACCTTCAGACAGAGCATTGTGTTATTTTAAAATAACACAAATGTGGGTTATTTTTGATGCAGAATTGGCAAGGGGGAAGCTCTTTGAACTTGTGCAATGCAAAACTCAAACTGTGTTACTCACCATGATTTCAAAAAGTCTAAGTAAGAGTCTGCATTTGTAATCACTGTGTTGTGCTTCAGAAATTCTTAAGTGAATGAAAGTACTGTTCCTGATTAAGTACAGCCTTTTCCTGGCACAACACAAAAATGTGGTTTTCATAGTAGCATTAAATATTACAGCTGAGGAAAACTCATGGCACAGATTATTTTTTAGCTCTGTAAGTCTAAATAGTATAGCCATCGAAACTTGACACAAATTACAGCAGAGTAAATAATAAACATGGGAATGAGAAGGAAACTAGATGTTGATTTCCTTTGCTTATTTTAAATCATAGCATAGAAAACTCTTCATAACACACTGTACAGCTGCATCTCTGAAATTGTGTCAAGATAGACTCATTACTGCTACCTGCTGCTCTTTGAATAACTTTCAAAATTTTTTCCAGTGAGCTAATTAGTGATAACGCATCTTTTCTACCAGCATCATTTTGTACTGTGAGACTGTATTTATCATGCAGAAAAAGAGCATTTTTTTTTTATTTTCTTTAGATTTGTAAGGAGATTGCTGTATTTTTACAAACCTAGCAGTAAACTTTATGCAAACCTGGATCTGGACTATGCCAAGGCTAAGCAGCTCACAGTGGTGGGATGTCAATTTACTGAATTTCTTCTTGAATCAGAAGAGGTAAGAAATTTTCAGCTACATGACTGGAGGTGGAATGAATATGTTGCCATATGACACTTAGAGGAAAAACCTTACTTTTAGTAGAGACTTCCGTAGGCTTTGGCTATTAAATCTAAAAAGATCAATGTCATTAAGAAATACAGCTTAACATCTTGAATTGTCCAGATGAGACACTAAATAAAACTATGTGTAAGTAGAAGTTTTATTAAATTCATCTTCATTAAATGCAAGTTAGGTTTTGGAGGTTTTTAAATTTTTGCTATGGATATGCTTCCTTTATCTACCTGCTTTGTTCTTGAGGGCTAAAGACTTTATGCCTTAGACCAGAGGAAGATGTTTTCAAATAATCCTTTTCCTGGAAAGAATTGAATTGGTCCCAAGGTATCTCCAAGCTTATCTCTTTTATTTGCTTTTAACCTTTTTCTTTAGTCTGAATTGTATTTACCAGCCAGCAATTCTCTTTTGTATCTGTAATGTGTTTTGTACATTTTAAGAAATTTAAAATTAAGGATTTCAGTAAAGAAGAGAGTCACGGTTCTGTTACTAGTAAATGCTGTTCCTCTTTGTTTTGTTAGGATGGACAAGGTTACCTGGAGGAGTTGGTTAAAGATATTGTACATTGGCTCAATTCATCATCAGGAATGAAACCTGAGCGTAGTCTTCAAAATAATGGGTTACTAAATACCCTTAGCCAGCACTACTTTCTGTTTTTTGGTACTCTTTCTTGTCACCCTCACGGAGTGAAAATGCTTGAAAAATGTAATGTGTTTCAGTGGTGAGTGTTTTTATTCTGTTTGAGTTCTGCTTACAGGTATAAAAACGTGAAAACTGTAAACTCTGCATGAAGAGCACCATCTCTAAAGCTAAAAACTTTGAAGTTCTTTTGATTTCGTTACAAGTGAAGATCCCCAGTTATGGGGGGGTTTGGTATTTGAGAGATCTTCTAGTCATTATTGAACAGATATGGGTGGTTGTATCACAGAATAGCTTAGTTTTTCCTGTCCACACTTACCTGACATACGTCCGTATGAGGCAAGATGAAACTGTATTGAAAAGACAGAAAAAAAACAAACAAAACCAAACCGAACCAAACAAAAACCCACACAAACCACCAAAAGCTGGCAGGTACCATACTGTTCGTGAAGTGTGATGATGCATATTGTCCCTAAACTTTATAATGTAATTGATGCTCTGAAGTTCAAAGTCTTTGTTCTTGTACAAATAAACTTACTTCCTTTGGTAGTGAATTGGCTAGTGGCTAATAGCGCTTTATTATTTTAAATATAGTCAAATTTAAGCAAGAATTCAGGTGTTATGATATACTAATTTTTTTAATCAAGTTGTTTTCACTGATTATTAGAATAATCTTGATCAATAAAATCTGAGCAGTTAATAGGACTAACCATATGGCAAGCTTTATACACAGAATGTTTTCCAATGAGAAATTGTTCAGAGCTTCATGAACATTAATTTTTGTACTTATAACCACTAATGAAAGTATGCTGACAGAATTATTATAGAGCATTTATAAAAAAAGTTGGTTTGGGTTTTCCCACCATGCAGTTTAGTGTATTATTTGGTCCCCATTTCATATGAGAACTTAGTTCTTGTTCTACATTTATAGAAAAGAAAGTCTGATTCAAAGTTTAAGTTATTGGTTAAATAAATAAATGGATTTGACTGGGTTCAAATACTAATTATGTTTTTCCCCTTCCAGTCTTCTTAATCTTTGTTCTCTGAAGAACCAGGATCACTTGTTAAAATTGACTGTTTCTAGTTTGGATTACAGCAGAGATGGGTTAGCAAGAGTCATCCTTTCTAAAATCTTGACAGCAGCTACTGATGTAAGTGCGATTCAACTTATGTTCTGTTGTTATTTGCCACTAGACATTTATTTTGTTTTTCAGGGTGTATGACTATTTCTAAGCTTTTCTATATTCAGAAAGGTTTTTATTTTTGTATTCAGACAAATGAAACTCTTACCTATGTAGCTTTGGAATATACAATGTGAAGTTCACAGCAAGTTCTTTTGTGCTCAAGAAATTAAGTCGTTCAGATAGAGATCTTTTCCGTATATGAAGCGGTTTAAAGTCTTTAAATGCATAAACGAAGTGTAGTGTTACTGTCTGGGTCAGTGTGTATCCAAAATCAATTGTGAAGGCATTGTTTTCATAAACACAAATGTATATTTCTAGATTAACCTTCCAGTGGTGAACAGTGTTTTGATAAAGATTGAGATTTACTGTGGTGGAACTGTATAGAAGCTATAGGTCCTGGAACAACGATATGGTTCAAGAATAGGCATGGGGATTTGTACTTCGTAATCAAAGAAGATAAGTGGAACTAAAACAGACTTAAGTAGACTTGGGAGAGGAAACTCTTCAACTTTTAAGAAGAGATATCAACCAGTTGTAACATAATACACAAGCAGGCATTGATGTCAGAGAAATAACAATTAGTAAGATAAAATCTTAGTAATCTTACTTTAATTCCTTCATTGAGAGCTTTTCTTCTATCGCCCAGACAAGGCAGAATATATTCTAGAGTGGATGCGAGAGGGAATAAGGTAGCTACTAGCTTTGAATGTCTCCTTGTATTTTGGAAAAGGAGAGGGAAAGAAATTGAGAATATTTCTCTGAAACTGTCAAAGATACAATTCCTTCATTGAGAGCTTTTCTTCTATCGCCCAGACAAGGCAGAATATATTCTAGAGTGGATGCGAGAGGGAATAAGGTAGCTACTAGCTTTGAATGTCTCCTTGTATTTTGGAAAAGGAGAGGGAAAGAAATTAATTGAGAATATTTCTCTGAAACTGGCAAAGATACAGTGATTCTCACAGATGAAGAGTGCATTTAGAAAGTGAAGATAGATGAGTTTGAAGGAATAACTCATTAAAGGAAGAGGGTACAGCTCACTACTGAACAAATTTTAAGTAATCATTCAGTGAAATGGTGGTTTTGATATCCTTTCTCCAAAGATGTTTTATGTCTAGCAAGAAAACAGAAATTCATTAGTTGTGTGTCTTTATTAGGCTACTATTAGGTGACTGCCAATTAAGAGCAATGTAGACTGTGGAGCTTCATTTAGCTGTTTCTACTGAGTTTTTGTGTCAATGGGTACTCCCTCTGCCTGTTCCACCACCTCACAGCTGTTTTTACCTTGGGGCCGTATCTTGGGGAAGAGCATTTCAGCTTATTCCAAATGCTGCTAGTTAACAATCAGAAAAAAGTCTATGCATGCTGTTGCAATCTCTGCTATTGTGGTACAAGTGTATAATTACACTTATATAGAGAGAGAGATATAGATATATATATATAACACAAACAAAGTATACAGTTACAATAATAACTTGAGATGTTTTATTATAATTAGTGCTTGTGATTTACATTTTGGGAAGGGTTAGATACTGATACTGAGATACTGATATCTAAGGTATGAAGACTTAAGTTCTGTTTTGAGAAAGGTACTTCTGCTTGTTTTTGAAGATCAAGTACTTGCATCAGAAGCTTTATCTAGCTATGCATGGATTGACCTCCCTCCAAGTGTTCTGTAAAGACCTAATGTTCCACCTTTTTTATGTCAGCTAGGGAGAAAAAAAACAACGAACGAAACAAAAAAAAACCCACAAAGGTTTGCATCAACCATGGATTATTTCATACTTGGTTAGAAGTTCATTTACTTCCTTAAGAAATTATTTTCCTGTTTTACTGTGTGCCCAGCTCTGTATGTTCCTATGGTGGAAACTGAACAGATGGGCTTTTGAAGTGGAAGTTTCACTAAGTACTACTTGACAGAAGGCAACATTTTGGCCTGTTAAAAGTGCCTTTTGGCAGTGCTTCATGTACACAGTATTACCAGTAGAATCACTTGGACAAAATGCTCGTCTTCAGTATTTCCAGTGTTTATACTCCCAATGGAGAATCAAAGTATAAAAAGCTAATCCAAAGGATAAAACCTTTTTATTACTCTGGTGTTAACTGTATCTTTAGTGTGGTATACTTTAGCAGCTGCAGTTGGCAAAACTACGAGTCTCTTCCAGAAATTAAGGTATTAGTGGGAAGTGGAAATAGTTGTCAATTCCAAGAGAATAAGATACCTTAAAGAAGTTAGAAATACTGAACTGTCAGGTATTTGCATGGGCAGTTCCAGTGACTGAGAAGTAATTGGAGTATCTCTTTTGAGGTATCCCTCTTTTGAGGGAAAGTATCTACTGTATTCTGGGGTTTATGGTCTGGAATTCTCAAACAGCAGCATTGTCAACAGCAAAAGAAAATTTACTCCTTTGAATTAAGCAAGCATGACAGGAAAAAAATGAAAGTTGACACAATTTATACCACTCACTGCTCTGTCCCGTAAGGAGAATGTATTTTTAAATATTACCAAAACTCATATTGTGTCACCTTAGACATGTGAATCCTGTGTTTAAAAACAAAGATGCAGTTCAATTCCAGTCACTTAGAAGCCCTTACACCTTCTCTTCTCCAGGGCTTCTGATAAGCATCTTGTAGAATGAGTAGAGCCTCTGGGAGGATTTATATTAATTCATTATCCAGAAGACAGATTATGATTTTGATTCTATATTCTGCCTCTGTTTTCTTTCTGGCAATAAAAATATGTGGGATGAGATGTAATTTCTGAAAAGCCTTTTGTAAGGGAGAAAGGCCATCCCCAGTAATGCTTTTTCCCTTCAGAAATGTTAGTTTCCTGAGATATTTGTTAATGAAGTACATTATCTGTTTATTTCAAAAGCTGAAGGTCTTTTTTTCTTGGGTTAGCCAAGTTTATAGCCCCATACTCCTTTTGAACTTACACAGAGCTGTGGAGCAGGTTTGTTAGCCATTTGCTAACGCGTGTCTCTGAACAAGAAAAAGTAATTTCTGTAGCCAGCTTGGTGTTGGAAGAAGAGAGTAATATTTTTGGGTCACTGTGTGCAATGAAAACATTTAGAGAGCAATATCCTTGCAGATCAGTGAAGCAGAAGCACATTTTAACCTACATCCATATGTGCTTTGGTCATTCATGCTAAAGAAAATGAATAGTGCCTCAGCTGCCTTTCTGCAAGTTTGTTGGTAGAACAGCAGAGTAGCCAGTGTGTCCTCAAGTGCTGCCATTCGCGACTTAAAATTTTATCTTTGTAGGTGACCAGGGGGTAGGCTTATCCTGTCTATGCTGAGCTGCATGTAATCAGCTGAGCATACTGACCTCTGATGTGCTTCTTCACTGCTAAGGGTCTCAAAGCCCTTTAATATTTAAAGTAAGAATCTTCTGACAGATTTAGTAGAGGGCTTTGTTTTTCATGTAGCTCATGCATAAGAGTAGAGGGGTAGAGGGGAATGTCTGTTTCCTCAGATATCCTCTACACTTCCTATTTGTTCTCGTGAGAAGTATAAACGTTGGAGGACTTGGCCTCATGTGGAAAAGTAATGCTAGGCTTCACACCTCTGTGAGGACTGCCTGCAGGTGATCTTGGGTGCATGAAGGCTGTGGCCCTGTTTAAAGAATTTAGGACTGTTGGAAATGCATGCAGTGGTTTTCCAGCCTGAGGTCTGAGAGTTGAACATCCTAGTTTGTTGACTCATTCATTGTTTTAAAGACCCTTTTTCATATCCCTAGTTACTTAAAACCCTGTTCTACGGTTCTTTACGCTTCTTTAATTATTCATCTTTTTCCTTCTGATGATGATAGGAAAACCAGAACTGTACACAGTATCCAAGATGTCAACATGCAGTGGATTTACCTAGTGATAATGCTGATACATTTTGTTTTGTTTACTTTCAGTGGATTTGGTTGCTGTTAGACTTTTATCTAACACTTCCACAGAACCAATATTAGCCCCAGGATCTTTTACCTGGGCTTAGAACCTGTCGTGTATATAAAACTGTGATTGCTCTTTCACATTACTTCATTGTTTCAAATTTACCTGCAGTGAATTTTATTTGCCCTTTTTTTGTCTCATTAGTCATGACTTCCTTCTTTTCCTTCTCCTCCTGTAGAGGTGGAACTTCCTATGTTCTAGCTTACATGCATTGTTCCTTGTCCTGTTTCTGGGCACCACTGAAAAGAGACTGTCCCCTTCCTCTTGACATCCACCCCTCAGATATTTGTATATGTTAATAAAGTCCCCTCTCAGCCGTCTCCTTTCAAGACTAAACAGCCCCAGTTCTCTCAGTCTCTCTTTGTAGTAGAGATGTTCAAGTCCCTTAACCATCCTTGTAGCTCTTCTTTGGACTTTCTCCAGTAGGTCCCTGTCTCTCTTGACTTGGGGAGCCCCAAAGTGGACACAGGATTCCAGGTGTGGTCTCACCAGGGCAGAGTAGAGGGGGAGGAGAACTTCCCTAGACCTGCTGGACACACTTTTCTCAATGCACCCCAGGATCCCATTGGCCCTCTTGGCCACAAGGGCACACTGCTGTCCCATGGACAACTCACTGTCCACTAGGACTCCAAGGTCTTTCTCCATGGGGCTGCTTTCCAGCAGGATGACCCCTAATCTGTACTTAAATTCCAATACAGATCATTTACGTGCATTCCAATACAGATGACTTATATTTTATCATATAAAAAATTTACTTGGTTATAGCTGTCACAGCCTTAAAAGTATAGGGACTAGAGACCTGACAAAAGATGTGGGCACTCGATTTTGTCTTTTGCAGCTAATGCTTCTCAAGGCATGGGTAGTGCCTTTTCTAGTAACTGTATGTTGTCAATGTTCTGTGCTTACTCCAGAACACAAAATTCTTGCAGATTAAGTGTGTTTGCTTCTGTGTTATGTTTTGGGTTTTTTCCTAATAAAAAATGGTGTTTATGCTATTTATTCAGGAAGTTTTTGAATAGCAGTATGGGAACTGACAGGGTATTTGCTTCATTCTGCTGTATCTTGGAGAATTTTGAAGTAGTAAAGTAAGTGTTGGGAAACTGTCTTATTACAGAAAATAACATTTTTCTCTTTAGAGGTTTTTCTGAGAAGTTTTGCAAATCAGAGACTTTTGGGAAGCAATTTAAAATTCATAAAAATAAATTCCCCAGAGGTTCTAGCTTTTTGCAAAGTGTTGCATATGTGAAAGTGTGCAATTGCTCTGGCCATTTACAAGGTATGTTTCCATCTAACCCTGATGACTGTGTGCACCTATCACAGTGAATGACTAACTGATAAGGGTTTTCCAAGGAGACTTGCGGTGACCGGATTACTTCTGATTTCAGACACAAATTTCCCATTTGATAAGACAGAAATAGCTCTTAGACTGCAGTTTTAATACATAAGGTGTACTACTTGCTGTAAAGTATGGTAACTGAAATGTATCTTTTAAAGTGAAAAATGATTAACTATTTAGGTATTTTTCTTCAAAAAAAGCATTTTAACTTTTGCAGAGCTGCAGGTTGTATGCAACAAAACACTTGCGAGTATTACTGAGGGCGAATGTAGAGTTCTTCAGCAACTGGGGGATTGAGTTACTGGTGACCCAGTTACATGATAAAAATAAAACCATTTCTTCCGAGGCACTTGATATTCTGGATGAGGCATGTGAAGATAAGGTGAGCCTCCTTTCGCTTTTCAGCCTCTTTTTTTATGCTACTGTCTGAGCTGCTCCCCGTCCCCTCCCCCAGGAGCAAAGTAAAAGTGTGCAACGATGATCACTACTGATTGTTTCCTTTCTTGATTGTCATTGATGAACTTCACAATAGTTTATTAGACCCCCTTACTGAAAATACTGCAATATTATTGACAAGAAAATGTAGACTTCTGGATTATGCCTACTTTTAAATATGAATTCCGACTCATTCAGCTATTTTGATCATTATACTTTTTGTGAAGTAATGTATTTTTAATGATTGAAGGTACCTAAAGTGGAAAATATTAGGGTGAATTTAGTGCTGTTTTAGTGCTGTTTCATTGCTGGGAGATAGTTGTCATTGTAGAGTTCAGAATTATGTAATACTCATATACTCCTTATGCATTTTTAATTATTTCAGGCCAATCTTCATGCCCTTATCCAGATGAAACCAGCTCTTTCTCACCTTGGGGACAAGGGTTTGCTTCTACTCTTGAGGTAAATGTTGAAAGTGCTGTTTAACTTCACATTGTGGAGACAAATAGATGTTCGGAGTTTTTCAAGTTACATGACTTAAATGGAGTACTAACTGTCTGATGTTACTTTACAGATTTCTGTCCATCCCAAAGGGGTTTTCATATCTAAATGAAAGAGGTTATGTAACAAAACAAATGGAAAAGTGGCAAAAGGTAATAAGAAGTCTTCTTGGTATTAGGAGGAGGAAGGATGTGAATATGCTGGTTTAGAAGGTCAACAATTCTTTAAAATACTTAAAATACTGCATGTTCATACACATGTATTGCTAATGCCAATACGTTTATTGCCTCAGTGACTTAACACTTCTGCTGAAAAGGGTTGACAGGGACTTACAGTTCCATATTTCCTCTACATATGCTTGCTTCTGATTTACTCAGGCCTTTTATGCAATTATAATATTTCAGCAAATATTTCAGGAGTGTAGTGACTTTCTGTAGTAGGTTACTGTGTAAACTCTTATCTAGAGAAGTGTGCAAAGGAATACTACTTTTCAAGGTAACTGTTAACTTCTGATTGTTGCTAATTAAAATTAAATCTAGAGCTCATGAAGACAGAATTAGCTTATGCTGTTAGGAAGTAAATAGGAAAATGACTTAAAAATGCGTCATCATTACTAGAATAAAACTCTTCATACATAATTTGTTTTTTGTAATTGATAATTGTTTGTTCTCATTCCTGTTGGAAGTTTTTTTACTAACTTTTATAAACTGTAACTTCTTTAGGAATGCTGATATATGTGGTGGTCTGTTGAATCATAGAATGTTAAGGCTTGGAAGGGACCTCTAGGGATCATCTAGTCCAGCCCCCCTGCCAGAGCAGGATCTCCTAGGGCAGCCACACAGGAACGCATCCAGGCGGGTTTTGGAAGTCTCCAGAGAAAGAGACTCCACACCCCCTCTGGGCAGCCTGTGCCAGGGCTCTGTCACCCTCCCAGTGAAAAAGATTCTCCTCCTGTTGAGGTGGAACTTTCTGTGTCCTAGCTTACACTCATTATTCCTTGTCCTATTACTGGGCACCTCTGAAAAGAGACTGTCCCCTTCCTCTTGACACCCACCCCTCAGATATTTGTAAACGTTAGTAAGATCCCTTTTCAGCCGTCTCCTTTCAAGACTCAACAGCCCCAGATCTCTCAGTCTCTCTTCTCAGGAGAGATGTTCAAGTCCCTTGATCATCCTCATAGCTCTCCCTTGGACTCTCTCCAGTAGGTCCCTGTCTCTCTTGAATTGGGGAGCCCAAAACTGGACACAGTATTGCAGGTGTGGTCTCACCAGGGCAGAGTAGAGGGAGAGGAAAACTTCCCTAGACCTGCTGGACACACTTTTCTCAATGCACCCCAGGATCCCATTGGCCCTCTTGGGACAAGGGCACACTGCTGTCCCATGGACAGCTTATTTGGGGTAGAGTCAGATGTGAAGTATTTCCTTTTTTCCTTCCTTCTTAAAAAAAATTCACCTGAATATGAGGATCAGTTGTTGACTCTGTAAAGAAATTCAGCCTGCCTTAAAGAGTACTTCCTTCCTAAGTACTATACTAAAGTACTGCACTAAAAACCACTAAATGCATCTTTGTATTTTCTTTTAGGAATATAACTTAAAGTATGTTGAATTGATTGAAGAACAACTCAATGAAGCACTTACAACGTACCGCAAACCTGTTGATGGTGATAACTATGTTCGTCGAAGCAACCAAAGGTAAATTTGGGAAAATTCGTCTTTGGGTATAAGCCGGTAGAACTGGTCAAGAGGGTGTTAAACTAGGATCTGTGGGGAAGGGGATACCAACAGAATTACAGTAGGTAAGACAGGTGTTGGCATTGCATCGCCTGAGGGTAGCATTGCCGGTAGGATCTTTTACACTGCTCCTGGGACCCTAGAGGGCTCAGGAGCATATCTGAAATGCTTGCACACCATCACACACAATATGACAAACAAAAAGGATGAACTGGAATATTTAGTCAGTTCCCAGAGCTGTGATACCATTGATATTGGAAAGACTTGGTGGAATGAGTCCCATGATGGGAGTTCTGGGCTGGAGGGCTACAGGCTGTTCAGGAGGGATAGGCAGGGCAGGCAAAGTGGAGGTTTCAGTCATATATTTAAAGGGAGAAGTTTGATTTGACAGCCCTTACAAGTAGTGATAATGTGGTTCAGAGCCTCGAGGAGAGGATTAGAGGGATACGAAAGAAACGAGATGTTGCAGTGGTGTCTTACTATTGATCAGACAGCCCAGATGGCTGTGATGAGCAGGTCTTGGACATTTTTGAAGTTTATAGAAGATAATTTCTTGTAATGAGTACTCAGTGAGCCTACTAGGAAGGATGCCCTTCTAGACTTACTATTTGTGAATAGAGAAGGACGTGTGGTGCGTGTCTTGGCTACAGTGATTATGAAATAGTTAAGTTTAAGTTTTTCAGTGTACTAAGGGGAAAAAAAAAAAGAACAGCAGAGTTGATACCCTCGACTTCAGGAGAACAAATTCAGGGAGAAGTTCAGCAATGTCCCCTGGGAATCTGATTTAGAGGGCTGAGGAATCCATGAGTGCTGGTCAGTTCTTAAGAACCACCTTTTAAAACCACAGGAACAGTAAATTCCACTTTGTCATAAAGGAAGCAAGTGGAGCAGAAGACCAGCTTGGCTGAGCAGGGAGGTCCTCATGGACCTCAAGAGGAAAAGGAAGTTGTGTGAAGCGAGGTCAGGCTCCACAGAGCTGCGGTTCATATACACAGGGAGAAGACATGAAAGGCCAAAGCTCAATTAGAGTTGAAACCAGCCAGGGATAAAGAAAAAGTGGAGACATTTAATACTTTCTTTGTCTCATTCTTTAATAATACTGATAGGCTGCCAAGTCACCTGAGTCCGAGGACCACAGTGTGGGAACAGTGGCTTTCCATTTGTGGACACTGAAATTGTAAGGGATCATCTGCATCAGCTGAGTATTTATTCAGCTGGGCAGTGATTAGTGGGGTGAAATTTAGCAAGTCCAAATGGCAAATGCTGCACCTGGGAGTAATGCTAGGCACAAGTGTAGCTTGGGAGAGCAGTGGCTGGAGAACAACCCTGCAGAAGGGCCTGTGAGGCTGATGATGGTCAGCAGCCGCTCACCACGAGTCAGCCAGTTGTCCTGGCAGCAAGAGTGCAAGCACCATCCTGGGGTGCATCAAGCACAGCATGACAAGCCAGTCCAAAGAGAGGATTATCCCCCTGTGTTCAGCATTGGTGCAGCCTCACATGGAGTACTATGTGCAGTGCTGGTCCCCACAATTTAAGAAGAATGTGAAGGTCCTTGAAAGGTGTCCAGAGGAGAGCAACAAAGCTGGTGAAAAGCCTGGAAGGAAAATCCTGTGAGGAGTGGGTGAGCGCTTTGGGCTTGACTGGTTGGGACCTCATTGCTCTCTGCAGCTTCCTGAGGAGGGGATGTGGAGAGCGAGAGAGATGCTGATCTGTTCTCCCTGGGATCCAGTGACAGGATGTGTGGCAGTGGTTCAGTGCTGCACCAGGGAAGGTTTAGGCTGCACATTAAGAAGCATTTCTTTACGGACAGGCTGGTCAAACACTGGAACAGGTGGTCAGTGCCCCAGTCATGTCAGTGTTTAAGAGGCATTTACCCAGTGCCCTGATAAACTTTTTGTCAGCTCTGGAGTGATCAGGCAGTTGGATTGGGTGATTGTTGTAGGTCCCTTCCATCTGAATTACTCTTATTATTTTCTGAACTCTCCGAAATAACCCTCTTCATCTGAAAAAACCTGGGAGTAACTCATTGCATTCCACTTCACTGTAACATATTTTAAAAGAAAATGTCAGAATTGCTGGGAAAGCGTATTTCTCTTTCTGCCAGATTACAACGACCACATGTCTACCTGCCAGTTCATCTCTATGGCCAGCTGGTGCACCATAAAACAGGCTGCCATTTGTTGGAGTCTCAGGTGAGGAGAACAACTACTTGTAACTTGAAATAAATTAGAAAGTACTGTAACCTTTTTAAAATAGGTTTTAAAAGAGATAATACTTAAACAGTCATTGCAAAAGAAGTTGATTATGAAAGTCTAAAGTTACATGGGGCCAAAAAGTTATGAAGACAGACTTTACCATGGAGTCTCATGTAAAACTTCTTGACACTGAAATAACAGAGAAATACTTTGCAACATTTTTCTTAACATGGCTAGCAAAATCTTAGAATGGAAAGCAACTCACCAATAGAAATAATTTTTCATTCTGTGAATTGTTACTGAAGAGTAAAATTGTGTCCGTCTTAGGCATACAAAAATGTGGTGATAGAATAAAATCTACTTTGTAAGATACTGAAAAACTAAGGAAAAAAATCATAAGCCAATTCATAGTTGCTTAAATGAATTCACTTTTAATGTGCATTTGTAAGACGATGAATTGAATATGATAGTTGAATAGTTCAAGAGAAAGCCTGTCTGTAGCAGTGTGTTAGTCTGATTGTTACTTTTAAAATCCGAAATAGCTTGATGCAGTCAGTGATTACATTGAAATTTTCTACTTGCATTACCATTGCATTACCATGTTTATGCTTATAATTTCAGAATGTTTATTTTAGAGTGCATGCTTTAAATTAGTACTTTACCTTTTTATTAAAAATGCAAGAGAGTCTGTTTGACTGATGCCTCCTTTTCATTTTCAACTGGGGTTGTGCTTTTTTTTCGTGTTTTTTCTCCTTCAGAGTATTGTTACAGACCTAAGTTACACTGTTCGTTCCCCAATGCTGGATAAGTGGGAAGGAATTAAGCAGCTGAAGGCAGCTCTTTGGGCCTTGGTTAGTAATTTACAAATTTTTTGCAGTCATTTGAGTTCTGTTACTACTATTGATTCTGAAATAACTAAGCAGAATCCCATAAAATCATTAATATGAGTTTTGTCATAAAATACGTGAGATTTTTCCAAGTTGGCATTCTGTACACTAGCTGGACTTTTCAGTTGAAAATATTTCGCTGCATCTTTTTTGTTCTGAGTTTTTTAATCATTCCTCTGTCTTCTTTTTTTTTACCCTAACAAATGAAAAGGTCAGGTTGCCACACGTAGCCACAATATTAGTATGGAACCAGTAGTTCCAAGTTGCTGTGGCCTGACTTTAATGTATTTACGGTGGTGGTTCAAAATTCAGTGTTTCTGGAAGAAAGCTGGCTGCCACTGTTGTATGTGCATGTATACTGTCATGACACCTGTGGTACTTGGGGTAGGCAAAAACCTGGTGTCAGTGCCTATCAAAGCTACACTTCTAAATTTGCTTTGCCACCTCAACTGTCTGCTTCATTCTTGTCTTCCCCAAAGTTTATTTTGGAACATTTGTCCAGGGTGGCTATACTGGAAGATATTGTAGGTATGTAATAAAATGCCTGTGTAAGAGGAACGTAAAATGCGTAAACTGAGATCATACTGCCAGGTGCAGTAGAGTGGGTAAAATAAATACATAAGGGTTAACTGTGGGCCATGTTAGGTATTACACATAGTGTGCCAAGTTGTTTTTCTGGGATTTGCGCAAGTAGGAAATGCCAAAAAGGGTGATCATATCTCTTAATTGCCCTGGGAAGACGTGGCTTGAAACTGTACTGTCAACAGACAAAAATGTCAAAAGCTTTATGTTGATAGTGCTGCAGATCGTATCAGAATCAAAATTTACTTGACAAACTTTTATTCCAGGGCAATATTGGATCATCAAATTGGGGTCTTAACTTGCTTCAAGAGGAGAATGTAATTCCTGATATCATGGCACTTGCCCAACATTGTGAGGTTCTCTCTGTTAGAGGGTATGTGTATCCAATTTATACATAAAATTTGCAAGCTATCGTTGCCATAGGTTCTGAACTATCATTACCTGATGTACATGAATGTAATTTTGCACTTACTTGGAATTGGGTTACTAAAGTTAATTGAGTATCAATCTCAGTGCTGTACAATTGTAGAATTGTATAGGTAGTCTGAAAGAGCATGCAGTAAGCAAATGAAACCTATGAAAAAAGATACATACTACTAGTCTCCTTTATAAAAAAAAATATTTACAACTTACATCTCTGTTGGAATCAGTTTATATTTCCATTACTTTTATTCTATATCTGGTTCGAATATTTAAAAGCGTAAAAAGGTAGTCTTTTGTCTAAATTTGCTACTGCATTAATGTTTGTCTTTTTTTTTTTAAGGATGCTTTTCTGCGTTATGTAACCTAGCATTTGCCAATGATTAATTCTTATTTTTTAGTAATGTATTGTTCACAGATATTTTAGTGCATTTCTAAGCTTCCATTGATTTACAAATACGAATTAACAGAAGGCTACTTGGCAGTTTGTGAAGTTTCTGCTTTATTGTTTGAAACTGTTTCCTTTCAAAAACGAACTAAGTTTAGTTAAATTAGATGCTATTATTTTTGCTCTTCTGTCTATATATACATTAAATACAGGACCTGTGTCTACGTGCTTGGTCTAATAGCCAAAACTAAACAAGGGTGTGATATTTTGAAGCATCACAACTGGGATGCAGTGAGACATAGTCGTAGGCAACCTTGGCCAGTGGTCCCTGATGACATGGAGCAGCTCTGCAATGAACTTTCTTCTATACCCAGCACTCTTAGCTTGAATTCTGAGTCCACCAGTTCTAGACATAACAGTGAAAGCGAATCTGCTCCCTCAAGTAAGTAACAACAAAACAAACAAACAAACCCCGAACCCACCACAAAACAACATTTTGGTGATCTTACCAACCTTTTAGCAGGATGAGGCTCTTACTATAAAGAAGAGTGCCAGCAAATGGACAGTTACATGCGTTCCGAGAGATGTAGAGAAGTGAGAGAGAACAGTGACTTAGGTTTGCATTTGACATAGAAGTAAGAAATTTTAATATCAGATTAAGTTATTAGTTTTTTATGTCACATCATGGTATCTTCCTGTAATACCCTGTGGTAGTCTCTGTGTTTAGGTATAAGGATACATTTACTCAGTTGTCCTCAAAGGACATGTATTTTGTGTGTATGTGCAGACATACAAAGTATTGCAGTATTTAAATTCTTACATACTTTGAGTGTCTAATACACTTTAATTTTGGTGTAGATATTTGGAATGTAAATCCAGAAATATGCCATATTTGGATATCATTAAAGGAGCACACTGGTTGTAATCCTAGTAGATGGATATTTGCACTGAAACGAGTTGTTGTGCCTTTGTTTTGTGACCTTCAGCTCAGAGACTTCAACTGCTACCCAGTTCCCAGTTGTGCAGAAAACATCTTTAATTAAAATCAGATAGTTCTGTGGAATAGCTTTTTTGCAACATAGTTTATACACTTTGAAGAAATGTCCATGTTCAGTGACAGAGTCTCGTATAATTTCAGGTATGTTCATCATGGAGGATGATCGATTTGGTAGTACTTCCACTAGTACATTCTTCCTAGATATTACTGAAGATGCAGAACAAATATTTTATGACAGACCTGGACCTTCAAAGGACAAAGACCGTAGTCCTTTTCCTTTTTTTTCTTCTAGTAGACTTGTGAAAAATCGCATTCTAAACTCTCTCACTCTACCTAATAAAAAACACAGAGGTAGCAGTGATCCAAAAGGAGGCAAGCTGACATCATCTGACGGTAAATCAGGCCTGAGACGAAATCGTACAGTAACAGAACCTTCTGATAGCATAGACTTTCCTGCTGGGGAAGAATACAACCCTGTTTTCAGAGTTCCTAAAATTCAGACTTTACGATTAGAAACTTCTTTTGTTGGAAGTAAGCACATGGAAGATACTGATAGTACCCCAAGTATTGGAGAAAATGATCTGAAACTGCCAAAAGGTCTTGGAAACGAAATTCACCGGGAAAACACAAGTAGAGAAAGGCTAATAGGGGATAGTACTACGCAAACACATTTCAAGAGTCGTAGCTTAAGTTTTAATACAGATACTACAACAAGTGGCATAAGCTCAATGAGCTCTAGCCCTTCAAGGGAGACTGTAGGTGTGGACACTACAAATGTAGATACTGACTGTGGAAGTTTGAGTACTGTGGTAAGCACAAAAACAGTTAAACCAAGTTACTGTTCAACACCACAGTCTAATCACCTGCCTCTCTCAAAATCCAACTCGGTATCCCTGGTGCCACCAGGGTCTTCTCATACACTTCCCCGAAGAGCCCAGTCTCTTAAAGCTCCTTCTCTTGCTACAATAAAAAGTCTTGCTGACTATAACTTCAGCTACACAAGTTCTCGAGATGCCTTTGGCTACGCTACACTAAAACGCTTACAGCAGCAGAGGATGCATCCTTCACTGTCTCACTCAGAAGCCCTTGCATCTCCAGCAAAGGACGTGCTGTTCACTGACACTATTACCATGAAGTCTGGCAGCTTGGATTCGCGACTAACTCCCAGCCGGTAAGAGATTATTATGTGCTCATTTCTTACTTGAAAGCTGTAAGAGCAATTAAATAGGAAAAGTATCTTTCTAATATATTTTCCCAACTGCACCTAAAAGTGACAGTTGTTCCAGAATGATTCATAACTGGACTGGAAGCAGTATGGATCTTAGGAGAATAGTATAATAGAATGAGAATTCTAAAAATTTTAAGTGCTGTCAGAGAAGCTGAATTTCCATAGCTGTGCTCAGCCCCGTTAATGCTGTTAGGGACAAAGGAAAATGTTTCCTTTTGTCACATTTGCTTCCTTTTTAACTGTTTAAATATTTAAATGCAATTACAGTGCTGACATTCCTAAAGTTACGACTGCACAAAATTCCCTGTGTATTCAGAGCTGTATTTCAGAAGAGAATTTTCTTGATGCCACTTGGTGAGGTTTCAGGACAGGGACTCCTGCCAATATGCTATATTCCTGTGTGTTCACTGTGGCATTGAGGCCAGTGATGAGATAGTCGTACCACTGTCAGGAATGTCAATTGGGCTTCTTTGCTACAACAGGGCATAGAGTTTATTCCTAGCATTTATTTTTAGGTGGCTGTATTACCTCTTTATTTTTGAATAATACTGTGTGTTCTGAAGATTAATTGGATAGTTACACAGGACATCTAGCGCATGACATTGACACTGTTCCCAGCAGCCACAGCCAGAGCTTAACAACTTTCTCTTTAAAGCTCTTCTTCTAAGTTCTTCATTTCAAATCATCTTTAGCCAGTGCACTGGATTTTCGCATTACTACTGAAAGGAAAAATACACTTTCTATTTCTGTTTCTATCTAAATGTCCTCCCTTAAATGAAAGGGGAGAAGCTACCAGTACATTAGTCATTTGTTATTGGACAGAACAGCAAATGCCCAGTCTCTGAACTGCATTCTACATACCTGGCTGAGTGTATATAGTGCTTGTTTATTACCGTGCATTTTTGTCCTGATTAAGATCAACATTGTTTGTTCATTTTGCATCGTTCTGCAAAGATGCCATAAAAGGTAAGCTTTGTTCCATTAAGATAGGACTGGACTGAGTGTGTTGATTAAATTAAGGATGATATAGTAGTTCAGCTGCACTATCCTGTTCCTTGCTCTGTCACTGGCTTCCTGTGCTAATGCAGGAAGAAAAATCAGTGTTGTTTCAGTGGCACTACAGGTTTTGTTGTGACTGTAGTAACGTTGTGCCATTCCTTGCACTTACGCCCTTCATCTGCAGAGTAGCCGTGCCGCAGTGAACTTTCATCCAGAGACTGCATGTAATGTTCCTGCTGCTTAGCTGTTCATGATCCCTTTTATCTGTGGATTTCAGCTCTTTATGGACTTAACATTGAACTGGAATGGCTGGAGTGCGTGTATCTCTGTGCAGGTTGAAAAAGTGCAGAAGTACATATTAGGTTATATTTTCAGATTGTGTTGGTTACTAGTACAATTGATTGGAAAGACTATGATGTAAACTAGAATGTTTTTTTCCTAGTTACAGCTGAGTGTCTGCACTTAATATTTGTCGTCCTTTTAATTTCAGAGTATGTTACTACTTCCAGCTAAATATTATCCTTAACTGCTTATTACTGTATAAGTAATAACATTGGAAAGAAATATTCTGTCCTTTTTCTCTACCAAGGTTGTTTTTCTGTCAGTCTTCAGAAAAATTTGATTCATGGTGCATTGATAAATTCATCTTTTTACAGCTGCTGGTTGCTATGAACTGAATTCTATGAGGTTTATAGTTGCTTTTATTCAGATGGTTGAAAAGCGCTTTTTTTGCATAAATTATTTTGTGGAGCTGAATTTTTCATAGAATCATAGAATGGCCTAGGCTGGAAGGGACCTTAGAGATCATCTAGTCCAACCTCCTTGTCATGGGCAGGGACGCCTCTCAACTAGATCAGGCTACTCAA